>NC_134710.1:321242016-321542016 GCF_043290135.1 Rhipicephalus microplus
TTTCCTTGTATGTAATTGAAAACTTGAAGTGTGTGCTGGTTGTCTTGCTTGTCTCTTGCATCGCTTTGCATACAAGACATACAGTCTTTGGACAAGGTCGGCGTGAACTGTTGGAAGTTGAAGTATTAATTTGGGAGTTTACAAGTGTGTCTTTGAAGCTGCGTGTTCGTCGGTAAACGACGCCAGGAGTCGATGGGAATGCGCATTTCATACGCTTACTGTGTTTCTGTGTGTTGTACTGAAACAAAGTGAATGAAAACAGAGAAAATTTAAAGCCAGCCAAATAGCTTAACACTTCGGCTACTTTCCACGATCCAATCATTCTTCAGAAAACTAGAAACATCACACTCAAAAAACGCCTCGTAACATTGAGTTCGGGATAACTCGAACTATACGAGTTCATAAAAATAGTTTTTCCATGGATTTTGTTTTCTCTTGAGGATATTTTTTGCGCGTACAAAACAACGAACTTTAAGAAATAATGGAACTCATAAACTCAAGCGTTTGGCTGAGCGTCCAATATTTTTAATAACTAAAATCAGGAACTTCAACAATTCACATAGTGCACGCTATGTGAGTGCCACAGTAGAAAACGCCCGAGGAAGTTCGCACTTCAAGAACACTCAAGGCCGCTGCACCCAAGTTTCGCTACGAAACTTGTGGCACTGTTGAAGGAATTAAACTACGCGTTTCACTAACACATCTATGTGGTACATGCTATTAAAAGCTATGTGCTATTAAAAGCTATGTGCGCTGTCAAACGTTCAGAACCATCGAGCATTCCGGTGCTGAGAGAAGTTAAGTCGAATTCTCTGCCAGCGAATTCAACGGTGCACGGCGAACTCCTTTGACCGCTTTCGCATCCCAGCCGATGGCATCCTGAACATGAACACGTCTTTTTTTTGTTCTTTTAGTGCACCCGCGAGAGACTACTACGGTCAGAACGTAAACATTGAGGCTAGCGACCGTTAAAGAGAATACAAAAGGCATTGCTATGAGTACGATGGTGAAATATGCAGGTGCGCGACGCACGGCCGCGGGCACACAAATCAGATAAATTGAAAAAAAAGTGCAAGAGCAGTAATCACAAACAATTTCACACGTTTATTTATATCACAAAGTTATTTGCTTTGGCAAAATGTACCTACCTTGCAATAATACAAGCGCACACTCTCGAGATTTCAGTACGTAACTATATGCATGTACGCAGCTCGTTCGAAACCTCAGCCCCTCGGCTTTCATCGAGTGGGAAAAGCAAATACCGGAGTTACCAACAAATACACATTTGAACAAATAAACGGTCACTTGCCTAGAGTTGGCAGCATCACACTAATGCTTAAGACAGAAGAATGTAAGACGTGGGAGTTGCATGCTTAATGGAAACAAGGAAAGTTTTTTTCCAAAAAGTTTGACCCTTTTGCTTGGTGCGCTAAAGTCGGAAGAGAACCTATAGGCGGAATCTGAGATAACGAAGCGTACAAAGGGGATGTTCAACTTCCAAGGTGCTCATGACAAGCGACGCACAAGCTATAAAAATAACTAAAACGATAATATTCTGGTTCCTACACTTTTTTAATTGTTGAATAATTGCTGTCTCAGAAACCTGGCTTAGCGACGTTGATAAGAACTTGTACTGTTTTCCTTCCTACAAATTTGAATTTGCCCACCATTTGTCAAGTAATCATAATGGAGCTGCTACCTACATCTTGCCTGATATGCCGTACAAACGTAGGCACGACCTCACGCTAAATATTAAGAATTGCGAGTCAGTTTGGGTAAAGTTTGATATTAACTTTCTGATCATAGATAACAAAAATTTCATTTTCGATTGCGTTTACCGATCCTCTTTTTCTACGAGATTTAATTTTTGTGTTTCCTTCGAAACATTGATTATAAAGCTATCTACAGAGAATAAAAATGTTATACTCATGGGTGATATAAACACAAATATATTTATTAGATAAATTTTTGAACTCTGTTGGTTATTCTTCAAGTTTTTATAGTTTTTGTTACGAATGCCTTATCAATGTCCTACTCGATCTGTTCTCAGTGGTTCCAGCACTCTGATCTATCATACATTGTCGAGTCTTTTGTATCAATCTGAGGTAGGAGTTCTTGTAACAGACATTATGAATCACTTCTCCGTATTTCTGGGCAATAAATCTGCCCACTATTCATATTCCACTTGTTACACGAAACTCGTTCACAAAAAATGATTCTTAGAATATGTTTGCAATGCTCACTGCTCTTTTGCTTTTTGATACTAATGATCCTCAGTTAGCTCACACAATTTCTGACAAAGCTGTCATCACATTGTCACTCGTGCTCCCAGATGTGCCAATGCAAAAAAGAAAGAGGCATCTATTCAGAACCCTCGGTTCACCGATAATCTTCTTGAAGGAGCACTGACACAAATTTACTCATGTCAAGATTTTTACGTCAACGAGTAGCTATCGACCCTCTAGTAGCGATTGGCGACCTAAAACACATCTGAGTGACGAATGAGTATCTGTTATATTGATTATTATTTTCACTATGAACGCGGTTCAAAATGGGTAGAAAGTTTGCCAAATTGTAGTGCTGGCAGCGCTACCTCGCGGTCACGTCGAGGCCGCTGCATAGCTGATGTCGCTTTCGTAACAAATGGTGACGTCACACTTGAGTTTCGTCTGCTAGGAGCGCACGTACAGTCAGTCCAGCTGTGTCTCTGAAGGCGTAGACATGCCTTAGTCGCCAACATCGTCGTCCTCGCCGTTTTCGCGGTCAACATCGGCAAGTAATGATGACGGCGACCTAAAATTGGGTATCGCCGCGATTCACGGCGCTCCTTGTTTGACAAGCTCCGCGTTAAAATGCAATGTATTTATCAGTCCCGGCCGTACTGTCGGATCTCAGGAACACCAACTACGCACCTTATGTCACGGACGTTTGGCGAGCGAATGGCTGCTTTAAGCTACAGCAGGGCCCACAGTAGGAATAGCCCCGGCCTCGAGAAGAAACCTCGTACTACCAATAAAACCCAACTGGTTCGCCAACACAGGGTTTACCCTGTAGCAGCTCGCCGCAAAGTGAAGGAAGCAAAGCGGCTGTTCTTCACAGGCGTCCTGTCCCTCTGTCCAAAGGCGCGTACGAAGTCAACCTACTGGATGCGTTCAGGTTCGTGGCTTCGAAAGGCATGAAACGCCACGCACTTTCCGCTTTTGTTGCGCCTCGACGTGCAGGTTCTCATTACGCAGTGGTTCTCCGACATTCTGGCAAGTATTGTCGCTCTGAATGATCGTACTCACACGCAGTGGAGCACAACGCAAATCAGTCGATGCGCCACGGTGAATCGCCCGCACGCTTCAACACAGCAAGGATTGCCACTAGGCATTATGGCTGGGAGTCGGCACCAAACACTCAGAGATTGTTGACGTCATCCTTACTAGCCTATCGTAACTCAGGATGGTATTTATGGAATCTATCACACCGAACACGTAGCATTAGTGTCGATGTCGCAGGGCAGTCTATTTTGTATTATTTCTCCTTGGTGTTTCTACGCGGTTTGACGTCGAAATAAAATAAAATTGACGCGACGGACGCCATTCAAATTTGGTCAAGACCACCTACGCGTACCAAGTGATTAAATGACGCACACATCTTAATCTTGAAATTTGATGTGAGTGCTCGTTTGAAGCGATGCAATCACGCGAAAATCTTTTAAAAAAGCAATAAGGCAGCTGTTCAATATAAACTTACATGCGCACTATAAGAAACTTTCCGACTTACTGTCTGCTCGACTTAAAGAAGCTAAAGCCAAATACTACGAAGAAAAAATGCTTAAACGTGGTCCTGACGTAAAGAAAAAAATGGGAGAACGTGAATTTATTTGGAATAGAAAAAAAGAAGCCGACAACATATATAAAGTCCCATAATGGTTATACTTATCTTACACCACTTACGATTGCGAATGCGTTTGGTTATCTTTTAGCTTCTGATTCCAATCCGCATTCAGAGCAAACCTTATATGCCCCCCAGTGACTTTCACAATCATTGTATATGTTTTCAACTACTCCTGATGAGGTAGCATCAGTAATTGACAATTTAGGAATAACCATCACTGTGTTCGATAACATTCATCCAGGACTTATTAAATTAATTTAAAAGCGAGTATCACTTGTCAACTTTCACATTATCAACCTCATGTTTAAAACAGGAGTCTCTCGGCGAGAACTCAAATGAGGTAGAATAGCTCAAGTTTTTAAGAAAGGAGATTGCTCATTAGTATCCAAATAAAGACCGATCTGTCTTTTACCCTTTTTAGCAAGCTCACTGAAAAATAATTGAGAAACTATTCTTAAAACATTCGAACCTATTTATTATACTTTAAACTGAACAATTTGGATTGAGATCAGGTTACTCTACTGACCTAGCCCTTATAATTTTTACTGACCAAATAAGTAAAGCCATCGATGGTGTTATATTTGCAGGTTAATAATTGTAGGCTTTACCCGAGCATTCGATACTATCGACCATGACATTCCTATTATTAAACTAGACTCAATTCGCATAACTGGTCCTCTATTACTGCTACTACGCGACTTCTTACGAGACAGGTTACAAGTTGTTAGTATATGCAATGTTTATTTTAAACCTAAAATTACTAATTTAGGTGTACCGCTGGGGGAATTTTTGAGCTCTTTACTATTTTTAATTTATATTACCGACCTGCCTGATTCTCTTCCTTCTGAAAGTGCCTATACATGCTGATGACACTACGACTATTCATTCTATTGAAGATCTGTCAGTAGTAGCAACTCAGCCTAACAGTGGCCTTGACAACTTGTTAGGATGGTTTAAAAGTAATAGACACCATTATTTCCTCTAAAACTAAACTTCTTTTGTTATCATACAAAATAAATCACCACTGTGCATTGCACCCAATTTCATTGATAGCCACGCATTATCGGCAAGTGAAGAAGGTGTTTACTTAAGTGTAAGTATTGACCATACCTTAAAATTTCAAAGGCACGTACACATTTTAAAAAGAAGTTATCTCACTTGATATGCATCCTCATCGGATCACGTTCATTTTTTTTACAGTACAGTTTTTCTCTCACTTTCTTTCGCGTTTATACACTCACACACCAATGACACCCTAACCTCATGGGTTAACACGTACACCACTGACCTAAAACCACTACAAATCATTTAAAGCCTGGCAATATTATTATACACGTTTAGTCCACTCACCTACTCTTGCTACAAGAAAATAAAATTATCGATGTTGCCGCCCTCACAAAATTCAATTTCCCACTTTTTTCAAACTAATTGATAAACAAATGTCGTTATCATTGATTCTTTCATCATCTTTACTAAATACTAACCCAACTTATTTCTCGCAGCATAACAACTTCATTTTGCTCATAGGGCGAACTAATTATGGCGAACAGACAGGTCAGTTTGAGTAATAATATTATAGAACACATTGTCATTTTTAATAAAAATTGAAAAACACATAAATTTTGCCATGAGTTGAAAAATTTCTTGTTATGCGGCACTCACTCTTCTGCCTAACTAGTTTCTCTCTCGCCATGCGATTCTCACTTCTGTCTCTTGTTTTTTTATCATAGTATGCTATTTATATTTATAGATAAGTATTTTTTACAGTTTACATTTGCGATTGCATATAGTTGATTTTAGCATAGTCATTAATTTGTACCGGTAGTTCATTTGTTGCGACCTTGTAATCTAAGATTTTTGCCACTTTTGTTGCCAATAAATACTTATCCTTACTTTTTCATTGGAGCTCCCATTGCAGTGTATACTACGGGACCTCCCTCTGTATATATTTTCTCTACACTATGTTATGAAATATTAAAACTTGATTTCATTTGATTTGATGTTGCATCACAACGCGGCGAAAAGCACCAGTTGGTCAAGGCGGAACTCGTTGAAGGGTGCGCAATCACAGAGCACTATACGTAATGCACAATCACACAATTTCTTCAAGGAGTGAGAGAATGCAAGTTCACAACGAAGCACCCAGCGAGTCCATTCCTTCCTCCGCGCTGCGAAGGGCAAAGGTCCTGCGGATACGCTGTCATGGTCTTGGCTTCAGCGGTGACACACGCATTGCAAGCGCTGCCTGCTGCGTAGTTGCCGCTCCCTGTCCCTCCTCTTGTCACATCTTTTGTGCCCTTCTCCCTTATCAAAGGCGCTGCGTGCGCTGACCATGTCATTATCTGACTGTTATTTCTTGCCCTAAAGAATGTCTTCCCCGTGCTCCCGCATGGCTACACAAGGTAGTGCCTCGTTTTTCTTTACGACCAAGCTTGTCTAGTCTACGAGATGCTTGAGAAAACAACTTGCGGTCGAACGGCGTTTGACCGAGCAAGGGTTTTGTAATAAATTCAAACTTTTTTCTCTCAATTGGTTCTACATTTCATTATGGGCTGTCAGTAGATCGTGGCAGTAGCCCATCCATTTATTGACATTTATAGTGAACAATAGAAAGCGTTAAAGTAATGTCGCATCATACAGTGCAAAAAAGGTTATTTTTTACATTTTTATTGTTTTTAGTGTGTCCTGTGCAATATGCCAACGCCTCGACCATTTCCTTGTTTTTGTGATCCCTACGACACTGTAAGCTTGCCCTAAGCATGCGATTTTTCTATGCAAGCATAGATGCAGTTCAATGTTTGCACGTGCACCGCCCGCTGCGGTCGTCTGCTGCCTATATAGTGCTCAAATCTTCCCCCGCAAGTCGCAAGATCGAATCCTGGTCGTTCACAGTGACTACATTTTCGGTGGAGGCAAAATTGTTCGAGACATATTGTAGTTATACTTAGGGGCGCGTTAAACACCCCAGGTAATTTAAATTTCCTGAGCCCTTTACTGCAGCGTCTCTTATAATCATATGGCAATTCAGAGCCGTTAAACTGAACAATTAATATTGCAATTATAGGTGTACACCTTTCAGCTCTTCTATTAACACCCTCACAAACGGCTTAATAACACCCTTTTTTCCATTACACTCTTTTCTTAGGGTGTGCAAGCAGAGAAAAATGTTGTTGAGCCATATAAACAAGGATGTAAATTAAAAAAAAACATCTATATACACCCTTAAAGTTGTAAGAAGTTTATTGTACATGAATGAAGAAAATGAATTGATCGTATGTCTTCTGTTGCTTTTAATGTTCGCGTTTGTTAGTAAAGAAATGACAGTGCCTTAGCTCAGCTATGCCAGGATATACGTAGCGTTAGCAAAGGTTCAGCTGATTATTCTTAGCTTTCCAGAGTGTCTAGGATTAGCTTGATTATCATGCTTACAGCTGTTCCAATGACACACACACGGTATACGATTATGTGGCACATGTATATTTCTTTTGCCGGGCAACTACATCGGGATCCGATGAGTTAAGCTTCTCCGCTCTACTGTACCGTTGAGCAGCATTTGCACTCTCCTTCTCCATGGCTATACCACAGTGGCAAACGCCAGTCAGAGGCGCTATCAAGTGGCTCCAGCGCAGTGTCAGATAGCGACTGTACAGGAAAGGCGCGCGCGTCGGCGTCCATATGTCTACCAAGGCTATGACGGCACTCCTCTGGAAAGCGCACACCGGCGGCGGCGAGTCGCGCGCGGCCGCGGTCGAGTGCGAGGGAGGTGCCGGCTCCGGTGCGCTACACCACTGATCGTCTGCGCAGCGCATCGAATTGCGCGCACACCGGCGGCGAGCCGCGCGCGGTGGCAGCGGAGTATCATTGCGCATGCGCAGACCAGTGCCACGTGAAATAGGCTCAGTGAGGCCAGTGTAGCTAACGCTAAAAAAGTCTGATAAATACAGTTTGAATACGCATTTTCGGTCAAGCTCCAGGTAGACTGACTGTTTGATGGGGTAAATACTGTCCTATTGTCCGAACGTCATACTGATGGTTCGCTGTATTCGAACGCCCACAGCGGCACAGCATGTTTTATATGAAATTTGTTCATTTGTGCAAAGAAACAGAGAAAGGCTTGTGTACACATTATATTTTTTGCATCCCTCAAAGGCAGGGTTCACCACAAGCGTTTGTTAATAGAAAAGTTTCAGTGCCAAAGGCGGGAGTGCGTTGCGCTATTTAGGTGCAGAACGTTGAGAAACTGCTTTGCCTGCCTGCTCTTGAGTTGGAGAGGAAGAAACAGCACTGCGGGCGAAAGTTGTTTCGGAAAAACTACCCAAGCAGACAATGACCGGTACTGACTAATATGTGTGCCTAAAGATAGATGGCGTAGCGAGTGGGTCCCGCCCCCTCCGTCGCTTTCCTCCTGTGGCGAACATGCTCAGCACTCTCTTTAGGCGTGCATAATGAACACACTATAATAAGCGTATAAAAAGCGTCCCATATTTTACGTCTACCATGTAAGAAGAAGGGCTCGCTGATCACTCCAAGTAGGCGTGATCGGTAAGCATAGAGAAAAGCTACGCATACCATAATCGTGTAAGAAAATTAAAACGCACATTTAGGTAAGAATGGATTTTTAAGTGTTATACCGAAAAGGGAGCAGTGTATTTTCCCTGCGATATTTTTTTTCAGTTAGACCTTCCGATTTCTTTACTCGCCACGGTGGTGTAGTGGTTACGTTGTTTGTCTGCTGAGCCGAAGGTCCCGTGATAGTATCACTGCCGCGGAAGCAGCATTTTGGATAGAAGAACAAATGCTGGAGGCCAATATGCATAATTTTAGGTGCACTTTAAAAACCCCAGGTGGTCAAGATTTCGGACACACTCCAATATAACGTCCCTCATAAATATATTGTGGTTTTGGGACGCAAAATCTCTTAAATTGGTATAATATTGTGGTTCCCTTTCACTTGCTCCTTCAATTCTACTGTAACTTGCGTTGGAGGCGAAAGTGTCGTTTTTTTATGTGCAGCCACAAATCCCGTAAGCCCCGCTAATTTCTCCCTGAGAGCGGCTACAATAACGTGAGAGACCTGTGACAAAGTGAGACCTGCTACAACAACAAACACGCGCCAGCCAAGCCACAATGTGTGTGTCACCCGGGCTTGATCAATAGGAGAGAGGCTTGTGTCACCGACGGAGCACATCTCGCCAAATACACGCGTACGTGAGCGGCGTTGCGTGGTCATCGCCGCGCTCTCGCAAGAGGGCATGCAATAGCGCAGTGGCACTGCAGCCTCTGTTTGGTAGTCGGCGGTTGGCAGAATGGCGTCACGGTTAATGGACGTGCCGCCGGTGGTGTGGCAATGACCTAGCTTATAGCACCTTCAAGGGATGTTGGCAGCTAGCGGAGCGTTTATTGACAAACGTCCACAGTGTGCGGCGGCAAATAGTCGCGCCATGCAGGCATCTGCATCCACTCGCTCGAATCTTCAACCAGCGAAGCATATGAGCTGAGCACATAGTGAAGCAGGCTTGTTTCCGTGGCCTGTCTTTACCTCATGACTGTAGGTTCGTCTAAGGAATATATTTGCTTTAGGCCCAGGAACGTGCGAACTGTCCTCGCTGTAGTGATTCGCCTAGGCTTCACGTCAGGTGCATGTGACTGTAAGTTCACAAGGAATGACACTCATTTAGATTCGCTGAGCGATGCGCTACAAAATGCGCTAATGACCACCGCCGCTACCAGGCTGCAGTTCCACTTGCTCAACTCCAGGACTGTTCAAAGTGTAGCGTAAAACTAACATGCACCATGACCATGTGGGGCCTCATTGTCGTTAGTAGATGCATATTTTTATTTTTATCGTAGAGATGATGGCCAAGTTGCTGAGTAGGGCATTTTACACAAGCGTGAATTACACTTTACTGCCACTAGTGGACTACCGCGTTCAGTGTAGTTTTTTTAGTTTACTCTCTAGGAGTGGAACCAAGATTACCCTAAATATGAATTCATTGGTTTTGGAAATCAAAAGTGAAAACTCTAGAGGGTGAGGTGTCAGGGGATACTAAAAGCTAGGTGGGTAGATGAGATTAGAAAGTTTGTGGGCATAAAGGGAAAGCAGCAAGCACAGGACCGAGTTGACTGGGAGAGGCCTTCGCTCTGCAGTGGGCGTAGTCAGGCTGATGATCATAATGGTGTTGAAGGGAAAACTCAGAAGGGATGTTGCAAAATTGGAAAAGACTCTACGTAACATTGTCAAATTTGATAAATTACAAGTCTCTTGTCATGTGGATGTTTCTCGCAAATACTCAAGAGCTAATTTATTGGAGCAGTACATGTTTTTGGCAATAAACGAGAACCTCAAAGCAAGTTGTAAATGACAACATACCTGTTGACTGAAATTTTTTAACACTTAAGATCGACAGCAGAGAATTGAAGCCCGTTCGTAAGCTTGGTGAGTGTGAGCAGTTTTATGAACTGAAGAGACAGTTATATTGTTATAGCGACTCTCATTTATTAAAATAAAGGGTCTCTGAAACCCTTAATAAAAAGGTCAAAAAATGCGGCCGATGGTTAGTTAAGACTCTTGAGAACATCCGGGCCAAACATGGAGCAGCACATGGCCTATTTTTACAATTAGTTAGCACAATCAGCTAGAAATCAGCCACGCTATATAACCGAATTAACAGTCATTGACTGACTTGACCAACATAAGCCGACACCCTCTATGGCTATTTGAGGTACAGTAAAAATACTTTTAATTATAATACGCATAGTGTATACATTACCAGCCTAAGTACATTTAGTTGAAATGAAAACCGCAAGTACGACATTTTCGACACTATTTTTTTTTTCAGATGAATGGCAAGAGCACCATAGCTCTTTGGGAGAGTCCTGTACTTACAATTGGATTGTAAGTTGTAACCGAATATAGAGTGCTACAACAAAGGTGTATGTAGTACGAAAGAGGATGTTAAAGCTCATTTCGACAGTGAGTGGATTTAAACAGGACACGAATGTGGCCCCTTCAATATGTTCTTTCAAACTTTTGCTGCTTGGACTTGAGTCTTCAAAATTGCTTTTTGTTCAAGCGAAGACTCGGTATATTTTCTGTGAATCTATCTTCTACTCCATGCACAAGCTCGCTCCTTCAATGTTCCGTGAGAAGCAATGCTTAGCGAACCCAAGGTAATTTCAGTATCTGAACGTGAACCTCAGCTAACTTCCGAAAAATTGGGCCAACTGTGTGTCCAGATTTTAAAACGTAGTTTCGCGATTCATCTATCTATCTATCTATCTATCTATCTATCTATCTATCTATCTATCTATCTATCTATCTATCTATCTATCTATCTATCTATCTATCTATCTATCTATCTATCTATCTATCTATCTATCTATCTATCTATCTATCTATCTATCTATCTATCTATCTATCTATCTATCTATCTATCTATCTATCTATCTATCTATCTATCTATCTATCTATCTATCTATCTATCTATCTATCTGCCTGCCTGCCTGCCTGCCTGCCTGCCTGCCTGCCTGCCTGCCTGCCTGCCTGCCTGCCTGCTCTGAGTTGTCACGATATTACCTCCTTGAAATAGTCATCACGAAAAATGGCAGCATATCCACGGAGTGAATGATGAAGAGTGGGGCGAAGCATTCGTCCGTCCATGCGTCCGTCTGTGTGACCGTCCATGCGTCTGTTTGTGCGCCCGTCCCTGCGTTCTTTCACGCATCCGCCCCTGCGTCCGTTCATGCGTCCATCCATGCATCTGTTTGTGTGTCCGTTCGTTCATCTATTCAACACTCCAAGTCCCACCATCTCGCATCTTTTTATCATATATTCCCCATATAGAAGCACCGCCATCCAGCGGACATTTCAAGGACTAAACGAGAGGTGGCACACGCACACTTTCTTACGGCCTGCGCTTTGGGTCCACTTCCCACCTTTAACCACTTCGAGTTCATGGTATATTCTAGTTCACTGTATTCATGGCCCTGCGACCAAACGCTCGCTAAACCTTTCGAAAACCAAGGAGGTTACGCCCAGCGAGTATAACGTAGCAACCTTTCCCTGTCAGATAGGGCTCAATTTACATGCCAATGGCTGCTACTGAGAAATGAGAGACAGGAGAATTCGGCTTTTACTTTCTCACGGCTTGCGCTTCGTATCTACTTTTCATTTTTAACCACCTTGAGTTCATTCATGGTATATACAAGTTCATTGTATTCATGGCACTGCGGCTCAACGCTCGCTAAACCTTTCTAAAGCTAAGGAGGTTACACCCAGCGAGTATAATGTAGCATCCCTTTCTTGTCCGATAGTGCTCAATGTACATGCCAATGGCTGCTAATGGGGATCGCAGCGTGCGCGTTGACTAAAAGCCGAATGCTCATGTCTCTCATTCCCCATTAGCAGCCATTGGCATGTACATTGAGCACTATTTTTTATTGTTAAACAACGCACAGAAGAAATCTCTCACTGGCACCACCTTGGAGGTCAAGTGTTATACTTATTTCGGGTATGTGCCACTGGTGGTTACATACGAGTGACGCCCAAGCCACGCCATAAGGAGCTTCGCCCCTAAAATAACGAGAAATCACTCTCAGGAACATTGCAAATCGTTTTCTCAAGACACGTACCCGAATGCAACGAGCCATAATATATGGGTATGCGGGTATGCGCCACAAGTGATTGACAATTCAAATCTACCCAAGAACGGCGGGAAGAGACGCTGGTTATTTAAACACAATAGCGTTAATAAAAGGCGACAGCGGTATAGTAGACTCGATGAATACAGAGGGTGAAAATTATGATTTCAGCAGGAATCGAGCCCAAGCATTCTCTGTGACATTCATGTCTTTTTGCTCAGATCTACACCACGCCAAGAAAATATTTGAGAAAATGACCCTATGCAGGCGTGATGTCCCTGCAACGTAAGTAGTGGTCGTATTGATAGACTTATAGAGATATAGAGAGCGAGGGAATTTAATGCCGGTGTCACAAAGGCACTAAAAATTCTTTTAGGTCAGAATAATTTCTCCGTAAAAGTGTTATACACGCAGACACATGACAGAAAGACATCTCTTTTTTAGAATCAGTCTTTTTTGTAAACCGAGTTTGGCAATATCTTTTGCAGCTCCGAATGAGTTGCCTCGGAACCGGTTGGAGCGAGCAATTTCTAATATGGCCGCTCTGATGCACACTTGACTCGCCACTTCAATTCAAAGTTGCCCTTGAAGCTCATCCGGAGCGCTCGCGGCAACAAAGGAATGATTTAATCAGCAATTGCTTTGTTCTATCTCATGGTAGGCTCTTTTTTAATGGCGAGATGAGCTGTTCCCTTAACCACACCTGCTAAGACTGCAGCAGCGAGGTATAGATAGCGGTGCATATAAATATGTTTATTGCAGTTTAGTAACAAACACATTGCTGCGAAAGCTCGAAGACATAAATGTAAAGCAAATACAAGCGTCCGTCTGGAACTTACGGGTCATAGAGCGCAGGATGATGACATGAGAAACGGGAAGCGAAGTGCGGTAGGGTCGACGGGCGCAGCAATGTTTTATTTTTTCTGGCGCTGCCGTCTGCTCATTCGGCTCGTCGAACGTGCGTGCGAAGACGACAGCGGGGTGCTTAGCAGACGACGTGATGCGGATGAATACACATGGAGGGGCTAATCGTCCAATAATATTGGCTGAGGGGCCCTGAAGCCTTTGCATTTCTGAAGGTAACGCATCGAGAATAACCCGTCGTGACGCTTGGAATCGCGCCGTGTTGGCACAAGCGAGAAAAGTGTGGTGGGCAGTCGTGTTTGTACTCGGCATTCCCGTATACTGTGAGCGTCTATGGCCAACCCAGGGGACCAAACAGCCGTTAGCACACTGAAAAAGCAGCGTCTGCAATAGTTGGAAGCGGACACAGAAAGTTTGATTCAATAAAACTGTATGAAGTTCAACGCTGCTTTAACTATAGTCCAACATACTTTCACATTGCGGTTTCCTCATCTGTTATTCTTAAATTTATTTGAAAAAAGAGCGACACGACAAGTCTTTAACTTGTAGATCAAGATACAATGTTCTATTCTCATTGCATCTCTTTTAACCGTTAGTGCCATGCTTTCGATTGTGTCTTCGAAAGAAAACACTAAAAGGAGATCGGTGGTGTCGTATGTCTGCGCCGCAACGCCTAATTGTTGAAAGCTTTTTATCTTCGCTAATTACGACTCACGTAAAAGACATTTGCGCACCCATGTGCCACAGGTGTAAGAAAAGTAGGGAGACTACGTCCAGTTTGCTACCCTACACATGGGCAGAAGGGAATAAGGGAGTAAAAGAAGGAGAGAAAAAGAAAAGAGATGCACGTTAAACAAAACAATACACACATTTAATACACTCTGAGAAGTAAACAAGGAAAAGGGGTATCGAGGTTGCTCTTTTAGATGAGTACCTAGCTTGCCACACCCATTGAACCATTCTGGCAGTAACTGTGGAGTAGTAACCACGTTGTCGCAGTTACTCCTCAAAAGAGCAACAGTTAGCAAAGAAAAATCTGGTTTTGGTTGGCTTAGCCAGCCTTCCGAAGTGCGTGCTGGAATTTGATTAGATGCACAATCGATATGCAAGGATCACATTCAGAAATTAATTTCGAAAAGTTTGCAGCAAACACGTGGGATTCGAACTCACGACTCAGTCAGTATGCGCGTACAATAACCACTAAACCACACCAAGCCACAGCACCATCTGTAAAGAAACAGGCTTGTGTAGGCACCGATGGGTCGTTTGCACCGTCTGCAAACATTCCTGCCGTTACTTTAAAAAACGGGCGCTTTACTCCAAAAAGAGGAAACTTGCCATTCAGTGTGCAATATTTTTCGCGCATTTTGTCTTTAAGAGGAGCTCTTTTCGGTGGTAACTGCACAGTTCTTCCACAAAACGTTTTAGAGTGTATGCACTCCTATGATACAGACATCATGTCAGGTTAACGTCAACTGTTGTTCCAGTTTTCGCTCCGCTTCTACAGCAGTCTAATAAACACCACATTTGTATTTTTATTAGTGGGCAATCTATATTCAAGCGTGTCTCGACTATGGAGGATTGAAATTACGTATGATATTCACGGCATCCCGCCGTAGCATGCACTTTGTTTTGATAACAGAGACGTCTGCACTCTAACGTGAGTGCTGATAGTACTTCAGAGCGTAAGTTGCCACTTCAACGTCAGTATATGTGCTCAACAGGCGCATACAACTCCCCCATTAAAAAAAAGTTGATCCCTTCTCCTATCGTTTGCCTCAAAGCCAAAAAACGACAGTATCAAACTACTGGCTGACATCTTTTCATGACAGCGATTCCTGCAAAAACGTTTTATCGATCTTTCTATTTATCGATGAAGGCAAAACGGTGGAGGCCCACGTACTTGGAGGTCAGGTGGTCGAAATTTGCAGATCCCTCTACCACGTCCTTCATATTTATAATGTGGTTTTGCGACGTAAAGCCCCTAAAACTATTATTATTTTTATTTATATATTTGAAACCAACTTCTTCCTTTGTGCACACGACTGTCCGTGCGCTATAGTTTCCAGCGTGGAATGAAATTTAGCTTTGTGTGATAGGAAGAACCAAATATGCATGCAATTTTTGTTCAATGTTTCGTTGTTTAACGTGCGCTCTGCTTGACATGTTGAAATACGCTTTAAGGGGACCAAGATGTATAACAGTGAATATGTTTGAATTGACAAATTGTACTTCAATAATTTTAATGTCGTTTTAAAAATAATTCCAATGAAATCAAGCTAGAAGCTTCGTCTTTAAGTATCGCACCAGATTGCCCCGTTCGACAACATAAATTTCTACCAGTACTTTTTGTGTTCGGGCGACATTGGCTCAAAAAACTATTTTACTTATGGAGAACTACGTATAATCTAGAAAACATCATAAAAATTGATTACATCAGGTTGTTTGGCGCTCAATGTTCAAGGTCACGCCGGCAGCCCTATCTATTTTCGAGCATTGTCTCGCTTTGCAAGCGTGCCGATTCTAGATTTGTAAAGAGTTATTCAATGATACGGGAAAAACGCCTTTTTTCTCTTTAATGACCCTTTTAATAAGTGGGATTACACCTCCCAGCAACACGTGCTGTCACACTCACATTTCGAAGCCCGATGCCATGGCTATTCATAGGGCTCAGAACATCGCGCAGTTGACAGAGGCTCCGAACTACGGACGACCGAGAATTCTTACCTACTACTCTCAACAAAATAGAGCTATTTTCTCTGCTGCAGAGGGGTACCGAAAATCCCATCTTGGTTTTTTAGTGTAGCATATATTTCTTGAGAAATTCGGAGGTATTAAAAGCACCTGCCAGTATATTCCTATTACGAGTACCGAAGGCATGACACTTTCATATTGTCACAAAAGGACAGGGACGCAGACACAAAAACAGGGCGTTTACTTTCGTAACCAAAGGCCAAAAGCACGAACACCAGAGCACGCGCCCACAGAACTACTTCGTTATCCTCCTCAGAGGCTGGCCACTATAGTTGCCAGCCTACCTTCAGTCGATTCTCCCCTTTCAAAAGCGGCCGTCCCGGTCGATTGACGCCCCGTCATGATGGTCTAGTGGCTAAGATACTCGGCTGCTGACCCGTAGGTCGGGGGTTTGAATCCCGGATTCGGCGGCTGCATTTCCGATGGAGGCGGAATTGTTTTAGGCCCGTGGGCTCAGATTTGGGTGCACGTTAAAGAACTCGAGGTGGTAGAAATTTCCGGAGTTTCCACTACGGCGTCTCTCATAATCATACGGTGGTTTGGGGACGTTAAATTCCACATATCAATCAATCGGTCAATTCACTAAGATGCTAGAGAGGGCCATGAAAAAAGAGGTTCACGTCGATGAAAAAAAAACATAAGCCCGCACTCGTGTGGATAATAAGAAAAAGTTGGAAGCGTTCATAACTCGCGGGTGTGGTATGGTTTCATCCGTACTACATGGACTACTTCTGGACGTGGACGTCTTCGGTTTAAACTGGTATCGGAGCTTTGAAGAACTTCCTCGCAATTCACGTCACTGAGGCAGCGCACCACTTCGTAAGGGCCAAACTAGCGTCGCAATAGCTTCCCCGATAGCCGCCTATGTCGAAGTGGGGTCCACACCCATACATAGTCACCTGGTTGATAGTGAACGTTCCTTCGGCCTTGGTTGTAACGACGAGCGTTCATATCTTGCTGCGTGCGAATATGGTCCCGTGAAAATTGGCGGGCTTCCTCAGCTTTCTCATTGAAGTCGTCAACGCTGTCATTTCCGCTGGTGTCCTGGTCTACGGGGTGCAAAAGGTCTAACGGTGGTGTGACGTGACGGCCATAAACAAGCTCGAATGGTGTTAGGTCTTTGGTATCTTGCACAGCGGTATTACAAGCAAACGTGATGTACGGCAAAATTTCATCCCACGTTTTGTGCTCTACATCAACATACATATAAATAACAAGTCGGGCAGTGTTTTGCTTAACTGCTTCGTGAAACCGTTCGTTTGGAGATAATAAGGTGTTGTTTTCCGGTGGTTGGTGTGCGTCAGCTTGACGACTTGTTGCAATAACTCTGCCGTAAATGCTGCTCCGCGATCGGTTATGAGAACAGCAGGTGTACCATGACTCGAAACAATGTCGTGGAGGAAGAATCTGGCGACTTTAACTGCAGTTCCACTAGGCACAGCTTTGGTTTTCGCATAGTCAGATAGTCGGTTCGGACAATTATCCACTTATTTTCTGAGGATGACAAAGAGAATGGACCAAGAAGATCCATTTCCACTTGCTGAAATGGTGCTTGAGGTGGATCTAAAGGTTGAAGGAAGCCGGCGGGGTTTGCGGGTGGAACTTTACGGCTCTGACAGTCACGGCAGGTGCGGACATAGCGCTGAACAGAAAAATACAGCTGTGGCCTGTAGTACTTTTGTTGGATGCGCGCTAATTTCCTAACAAAGCCTAAGTGACCAGCAGAAGGTTCGTCGTGGCACGCCTGCAAAACTTCCTCACGCAGTGCCGTTGGAACGGCGAGGAGAAAAATTTCCTGACTGCTCTCAAGATTGGTCGTGTAGAGAAGATTGTTCCGCAGGCAATAAGACGTTAATCCACGTGAGAGCCGGCGTGGGACGATAACGTCTTCTCCTTGAAGATGCTGGATGACCTCACGTTGAAGGTGAGCCATCCGGACTACATCAACGATACTAAGAAACGGTAAATTTTGTTCAGTGTCAGATGACGTCGGGGAAATAGGAGCACGAGACAGGCAGTCAGCATCTGTATGCTTATGTCCTGATTGGTAGACCACCGTTATGTCGTACTCTTGAAGGCGGAAGCTCCAGCAGTCGAGGCGGCCTGATGGCTCCCGTATATTGGCAATCCATCATAGCGAATGGTGGTCACTGACCACTCGAAATGGCCGGCCGTATAGGAAGAGTCGAAACTTGCTAATGATCCTAATGGCTGCTAGGCACTTTTTTTCGGTGGTAGAGTAGTTAGCCTCTGATTTTGTGAGATCGCGGCTCGCGTAAGCGATCACACGCTCTGCGCCGTTCTGCCATTGAACTAGAATGGCTCCGATACCTACGTTGCTGGCATCCGTGTGGATCTCAGTGTCGGCAGTATTGTGAAAATGTTCCAGCACTGGAGCTGTCTGCAGTCGATTGCGTAGCTCTGCGAAGGCTTGATGTTGTTCTTCCGTCAGTGCGAAGGGCACATCTGGCCGTGTCAGTCTTGTAAGAGGTTCTGCAATTTTCAAAAATCCTTCGACAAAACGATGGTTGTGGGCACAAAGTCCGAGGAAGCTCTGAAGAGCGTTCTTGCCTCCAGGATGAGGAAAATTGGCAACGGCAGCCAACTTCTCCGGATCTGGTTGAAACACCCCAGGCTCACCACGTGGCCGAGAAACTCGAGTTTCGGATATCCAAAGTAGCACTTTTCGGGATTGAAGGTTTGCTCTCCTTAATGCAGTGAGGACACTTTTTAGCCTTGAAAGATGTTCGTCGAATGTGCTTGAAAACACAACGACATCATCCAAGTATACAAGACACGTCTGCCATTTTAGTCCAGCAAGTATAGTGTCCATCATGCGTCGAAATGTGGCGGGAGCGAAACAGAGACCGAAAGGCAGCACTTTATATTTGTAGAGCCCATCGGGAGTCACGAACGTGGTTTTTTCACTGTCGACCTCGTCAACTGCAATTTGTCAGTACCCTGACTTGAGATCTAATTTTGTAAAGAACTTGGCATGGCGTACGTGGTCTAAGGCGTCATCAATCCATGGCAGGGGGTACACGTCGCGTTTTGTGACTTTGTTAAGCCGTCGGTAGTCGACGCAGAAGAGTAGTGTGTTGTCTTTTTTCTTTACTATGACAACAGGTGACGCCCACGGACTGGTCGAAGGTTAAGTGACGTCATCATTCAGCATTTCTTGTACTTGACGCTTAATCGCCTCTCTTTTCTTCGGGGACACACGGTATGGAAGTTGGCGAAGAGTCCGCACCAACTCTTCGGTAACAATGCGGTGTTTTGTAACGGTAGTACGTTGAACTTTAGATGCTGGGGAGAAGCGCAGTCCGATAATTCGGTCACAAATTTCAGCAGCTGCTCTTTTCGTGAATCTGGCAAGTCTGGATTAACGTGAATGCGGCTGCCCAGGTCCGCACAAGCTTTTGCATGTGGTGAAATTGTATCAAATGCGCCGACATTGGAAAAATCGGCGATTTCACTGAAGAAAGCGACACTGGTACCTCTAGGGACATTCTGAAACTCATTGCTGAAGTTTTTCAGCAGGACTCGAGAGAGTTTATTCTCTAACTGAAATAGGCATCGGGCTATGCGGATGTTTTGTTTGAGCAGCAGCGGTATATTTGCCTCCGCAATACCTTCATAGTAATTGAATTCATCGAAAACGTCGCAGGTTAATAAGGTTAACATGGTACTCTTCGGCGATAACATGGCGTAATCGTCAACTGTTCTCAAAGCATTGGCGTAACCGTCGTGAGGGTTGCGCTCTAAAGCGTGTGCCGTAGAAAACGTCACCTGCGAATTCGGTCCCTTAAGCAACTGGGCCGTATTAGAAACTCTCTGAGATACGTAAATCCTTGAATAATGACTCGCGCTGTGCACCGGCCCACCGAAGTAAGAGATGACCTCCTGCCGTACGTATCTGGGGCCCAGCACACTGGGTAAAAACCTTCTTCAGCCTGCAGGCAAGACGCAAGCTCATAACGGATGTCTCTGCTCCAGTGTCGATTAGCACCATTACTTCTTCGCCGTCCACAATTACTTCAGTGTTTGATGTCACCACCCTTCGTACGACGTTTGACTGCGTATGTACATCTTTTTGCTGCCGTCGCTGTCGTCCTCATGGAGGATCTTCCGTAGAGTCAGCGTCAGAGGCCTCGCCTCTGCAGGTTGCTGAACTCAGTTTTCCCGACTTGCAGGACTGGGTGAACGGCGTCTCGGAGCGCTGCGTAAATAGGCTGGGGTCCAATCGTTGATGACGGCAACCCAGTCGAAATGCTCGATCCACTCGTCGGCATCTTCAAAAGCAGCTCCGTGAAATGTCTTCGGCGTCTTGGGCTGGTTGACAACCAGGTGCGCTGGTGCTGGCGCGGTGACGTTAGGTGGTGTTTAGTTCATAGTCCTCTGACGTTCAGGCAGCAAACCATGCTGTGGGTCGAGTCCCTGGAGACGATGGCTGGAACGTGCGTGCACAGGGGTAAGCTTGGCTGAGCTACTCGATGGGCTTGTGGAAGGGGTACTTGACGCAAGGTAGGCTGGCAACTATAGTGGCCAGCCTCTGAGGAGGATAACGAAGTAGTTCTGTGGGCGCGTGCTTTGGTGTTCGTGCTTTTGGTTTTTGGTTACGAAAGTAAATGCCCTGCTTTTGTGCCTGCGTCCCTATGTCTTTGTGACATTTTCTGGTGGAAGTGTGGGGTACGGTAGGCGATACGGTCCCAAGAGAGCACGCGCCCACAGAACTACTTCGTTATCCTGCTCAGAGGCTGGCCACTATAGTTGCCAGCCTACATAGCGTGAATAATACACTGCAATGAAGCCAGTCTGTCCGTTATTGCCACATTATTCTACCTATGGAAAGGATAAAGAAAAGCAAACGAAATCTGATTAACCCTATTGCTTTTCGTTTATTCACCCAGCCTTTCTTCCGGCTAGCCAGTTTATAGGTGCGTGCACTTTTGAGAGTGGCATAGGAAGCCTGCAGAATAAGGTATGAAATAACTCGTAGCTTAAGCAAGCGTGCTTTTAATAGTATAATAATCAGAATTTATTATTTGGAGACCCCTTGAAGGGCCCCTGTAGAATATCTGCCAATACAAAGCACGAGGGAGCTATTCCCTCCCGACGTTTCACGTCTTTGCGGCGTGATTCGGGATGCCAGAATTTCGTTCGCGTGACTTCAGTATGAAATAAGCTCTTGATTGTTCAATATATTGTAGATATCTGTTGTGAATTGTCTTCTACAATGCCTCGCCATGCAATCGTGTGCCCTTGATTCAAGTGGCTATTGTGTGTGGTAAATTGATTTCAAATAATTTATTGCGTTTTCAACTGTGCAGTCGGCGGTACAGCGTGTCGTCGAAAAAAGTGCGAAATCCTGACTGACTATACTCATAGTGCTGACGTTCCACGCGTTTCATAATGAAGAAGTGGCGAGGAAGAAATGGCCTAATTAGGAAGAGAAGTGAAGGAAAGAAAAAAAGCAAACAGAAATGAAGAAGGCAGAGAGGTTAACCAGAAAGACTTCCGATTGGCTACTCTACACTTATGGATTGAGGAAGGGGAATAGAAAGATGAGAAAGAGAGAGAAGAGCAGAGAAGGAAAAGAAAAAAGGAGTGAGAGACAGCATGTGGTGGAATGATAGTGACGGCAAGAAAAAAAACTGATGTGTCGCATTTGAACGCGACACATTGGTTAGGGACCCTTTGCTTGCGTTACGTGTAGTCTGTCTGTGCTTGTACGGATATACATAGAACATGAAGCTGGCTTTCCCGGGGCGATACTTACAAGAACTCGTCGTCTAAAGGGTGAACTCAATGAGCACAAAAAAGGAAGCTGCACGAGTCATCGTGAATATATAAATAATTGAGTATTAAATAAATTCAGGGCTCTAAGCAGTGTTATGGACCATGAGATGACTTGTTAGACTGGAACGATGCCTCTACTGGAAAATGGGGGCAAAATAATGGCCTTTCAGTCAAATCCGTACGCTCCAATGAGAGTTGTGACGCTGTGTGCTGGCGGCGCGCTCTTATTTTAGCGGCCGAACAAATCTTCGGTACTTGAGCTGATAGGCACCGTATGTTCTTTCGGAACTGCTGTTGCATCAGTTTGTGGATGGAAACACGGTCAAAAAGCAAGCTCATTGAGCTGCAAATATCGTCAATTTTGTCTTTAAATGATTGCGGGGCTAAGTTGTTGTTTACCGTCCACGTATATGCAGAGAGCGGGTTGAACACTATAGCTATGTTCCGGAACGAGTTTTCTTTCCTAATCCACTAATGTCATTTTGAAATAGAAAAATGGACATGTGGCTAACGTACCTGTCATTCCTTTGTTCTCGCAATCTTTTACTTTTTGCTGTTAGCTTAGTTCCTTTTCATGAAAAAAAATGACAGCACATTATTCTGCTACTCTTGCGCATTTGGACAGCTCTCGGCCAAAGCCCAGTCTCCAATGTGGTGCACTTCAGCTTGTTGCGAAATGGCTGCTCATTCTGCGTTAACTTTCATCTAGCCGCTGTCAGACTAGTAAACAAAGAGAGAAGCCTAGATAAGAACCGCAAATGGGCGATGTTTCGGAAAATGCGGCATAAGTGCACACCTTCACGCCGACGTTTCCGCCGGCAAAGTTTAGCACGTAGAGTGGCTGCTGTTAGCACCGTGAGTCCTCCGTAGTTGCATCACATAATTACTTACTGCGCTCGACTAACTAATCATGCTGCTGAGCACATTCCTCGCTCTAGTAGGGAGATTTCACGCATGTTAACTCTTAAGAGGCCATAAATGGAGGTGGTGTAAGTTGAGAAAAAATGACCTTGGCTTCATACCGTCACGTTCGCACTCGTTACGCTAGCTCCGAGTTGCAGAATCTTGTACGTGGTTACAATATACTCACTGATATCTCATCCACCAAACCACGCTGTTGCTTACGCTACCAAAATTGCATTGCGCAACGTTAAAAGGTTGTCCGTAAAACACAATGGGCGAAAACTATGTTGTACAGCACGTTGCACCCTGTCACCCGGAGCTGCATTCTCCAGCAGACGGAAAAAACAGTGACGTAATGCAGGCCGTTTTTGTTTAAGTGGTCTTAAAAGCTAATAAGTGTAAAAAAATAAATGTATTTCAACATGACGACAATCACTCCAACTTCTTGGTACATAAGCCTAGCTGTTATGCTGCAGGCAAAACATTCCGGGACGTCATATAAAGCTTTGCGCAGAATATACCATGTGTTTGTGTTTTCCTCAAATGCTTGAAGCATATTCTCTTGAGGTGGACAAGTGTCTTTTTTCTACCCGCTATTTTTCTTCCCTCTTCCAAAGCGTGTGTTGGCTAACTCAGTTCTGTCTGGTTAATGTTTCTTGGGTTCCTTTCTCTGCCATTCCTTTCTTCCTTGGTTTATATTAGCGTTTTATTATGCCTTTACAGCCCCTTAACTCCCACGTCCTCAGGCAACCATATGAAAGACACTTACTAAGAAAATATCTCTGAAGACAAATGATGTTTTTTAAGGTTTCACAAAAACATTTCTTTACCTGTACACGCTACGAGCCACAATGCCGGATGTTCCTGTACACCAAGTGAAAAAAGCAAAATAAAGAAGAACATCGGGACTGTGTCCAGCTTCTGACAACTACAATCATAAAAAGACTGCAGATGTAAACAACTGCGACTCTACAGAGATGACACAATGTCGCCTCATCCATAACAAAACCGTTTTTGCGGATAGCATCTCAGGTTGGACCTTGCACGACAAGATTCGGGAAGCAATATTGCTCAGGAATATTGTTCAGCGAAGTTCTTTTTATAGTGTATTTCTAGCGCGTCATTACTGATTTACCGGCTATCTTATGAAATGGCGCGATGCACAATGAGTGACTGGCGAGCTGTTGCTTCTTGTAGAGCTCGTGTGTTATGCTGCCGTCGCCCAATGTCGTTATTTAGAGTATCTATTACCACAGGGGAATGCATTTACATTGTTTACTCCTGTTTTCATTCATGTTTGAAGATTTTATATCGCGCTTCATCGTTGTCATGATGACCTTATTGCGGTTCTTTCCTAAGACCATGAGCAATAACCAGCAACAGCAGATGACGCGACACTTATTTCAGAGGCCCTAGGCACGTTTTTTATGGCAGTAGGGCAGGACTGAAGCTACGTAATCTCTGCGGTAGCAGACCATATTTTTTTTTTCTAACATCACCTAATTATCCCACTTCAGGAGGATCTCTTCACATATTTTAGAAAAGCCTAACTGCAAAGCATTCAGTTTACCTAATTACTCTCGTAAGCCTTATAGTTAAAGTTTTGATATTGTTAAAAAGCATTTCAAATGTTGCCGTAGTGATAAATGCACGTGTACAGGCGAAACAATTTCAATAGAAGCTCTTCTTTCAAGTGCAACTAATCTTTGTTTGGTTGTGAAAGCAGCAGAAAAATGTTTTATCTTAGTAAGTATAAAATACCATAGTTATATAGCCATATTGCCTGCTAGTAACAGCATAATATAAACATGCGATATTATCCATCTTCTGCCGCATGCCTAGATCATTTTGAACAAGCCTGGTGTTTTTTTTCGTTTGTTTTGTTTTGTATGAGGTTGCTTATGTAGTTAGGAAAATACCATCTTATTTATTAAATCTTTTCGCTTGCTGTTTTGTTGCTTTTATGCATCGGGGTCCATACAGGAGACAATATGTATAAGCCCACTCCCATGCACATCACAAGAAAAAGAAAACAATGGAAGAAACTAAAAAAAGAAAAAAAGCACTGTCGTTAATGTGAAGGTGTTCCCGATCCCACGAGCGAATCTTGGACGTTTACCGGCTTTGAAATGCATCAATCTGAAAGGCTGCTAATGCAGCCTACGTGCGCGGAGCTTCAAGTGAGATTCCAGGCTCCTTTCAAAGTATTTTGTCGAACGTTCTGGATCATGTGCAAAGTCCTTTAAACTCCCTCACGTCATATCGAGGTCTGCTTTGGAGTGGATGGAGAGCCGGGAGCGGCGATGAATAATGAACCTGTATTTGCATATGAGGGGCTGTTCTATCGCTGAAGGCTCTTTTTGCGAGTAATTCTCGTGGAAATTTATTTAGTGCCCCGCAAAGTGAAGTAACTTTGCACACGTAGGCTGTTCGCTTGAGTGAGCAGGTCAAGATTTCGTAGGAGGTTGGTATGCTAAAAGATTCTGTGTGTCAACGAAACAGCTCTGCATCTTTAGCGAAGCTGCGTGGTGGCACGGCTGGATTGAGCCAGGGGGGGGGGGGGGCTGATATAGAGTGTTTACACCGATTCTTCAGGTAAATGCCAATAACTATCAGTACTTACACAGTGGAAAGAGAAAATATGCCTGTTGGTCGCTTTTAGCTAGATATAATGGTGGAGCTTACGTATATTCTTCATATTATAATCTGCGTTTGTACGTTCAATACATGCAAAACGCGATTACGAGGCACGCCGTAGTGGAGATCTCTGGAAATTTCAACCATTCGTCATTTTTTAACATGAACCGACATCGTATGAACACGGACCTTAAGGATGGCGCGTACATCGGAACGCGATCACCTCGGCAGGGATAGAACTTGCAACCTCCGGGTCAGCAGCCGAGCACGATTAACAATGCTCTACCGTGTTGGACAAGCTTATGTTTATTGCTCGAAAAAACCGAAAAATGGGCTCATAAAACTACGTACCTTATTCTAAGCAATTCATAGTTGTCACTATGCGAGGAAATATTTGTGTTAGGTTGAAGTACTTTTGATGAACGTAGGAAAACCCAATCAGTGGGAGTGTAAGACTCATGCACCTCGAGCGGGAGTCGGGGAACACTTCAGCGTGCGATGTCGCCTCACGGCATCACACAGTGTACCTTCCTGTCAGACTACTGAGATGACTGTTTTGAAGGTGTAATATATCCTAGTTCAAAGTCAGATTTCACAATTCATCTTTGTATTTTTTTAAACATCGCAATTTTGAGCCTCAACTATAAAAAGAGTAATAATGCTAAACCGCTATCCCACGGCTTACAATACGAATCATATGCGGAGAGTGCATGTTCAATCCATTTCAAGGATGCAATGCCTATATCACTATTGCCTGCCAGAGCAAGGACCATGGGTGTCCACCCTACAATCCTCAGACTTCATCGACCATCGCAGCCCTCGTGCATCTATAGCAGCGTCAGCCCCTGGGGTGCCCACGACCTCCTGAAGTATACTTATCGACATCTGTGCCAACCTGCGCATACATGTGCCTCGAAGCAGCGCGCTGAGAATCGGTCGCGTGCTTTCTGCCTTGTATACCCGTCTAAGCAATCTTGTGCCTGTCTTTTCACGTCATCGTGCTCAGTATTTGTCTCGTTAGGATTAAATCAGTATTAAAAGTATATTCAAGTTACAAGGACATTGACAGCCTGAGACCCTACTGCCATCCAAAGCACCCCTGATCGTGTTATTATCCGATCATCTATTGAAAGGGCAATATTTTGCCCCTCAGTAGCGGCTGCGTAATGTCCCTTGTTAGCTACTTGTTGCAGTTACTGTTCACAGCTGTCGTATACAGAGATACGACAAATGCACCACGAAACAATAGCGAGACATCTTGCTATAATGATTGTCATGTTATTGCCGTATTGTCGGCTATGACCTCACCGAAGAAGTGCTGAAATAATTCACGAAGAAAGCAGCCTTCGATATGTTTTAAAGACGATAGTCTTTCTTAGGGAACTTCTACGCCAAAATATTGGTTTGTCTGTCATTTTGTCTGTTAGTCCACCCTTAACGATACCGGGTACTTTAAACAGCACTACCCTATACCACAAACTGCCGACCCCATACACAGCACCCACCAATTTTGCTCAAGATTCAGCGTTCATACTTGTGCGATTATCAATTAAAAGCAATTACTGCTCATATCTGAGGCACCATAACAACATGTATATATTATGTATGTGTGTCGTTTATGAGAAAAGGCAAACATAAGCAATTATAAAAACCACAGCGTTTTCACGCTGCGCTGACCATGCATCGCTTGCACGAAAAGGCAAGTGTTTCTAACGCTTTGCTAAGACGAGATGGTGGTGGCACCTACCCGTTGCCTTGAGTTCTACACCTTATCACCTCTGAGGCGGGTGCGCACACCCATCTCAGAGCCACGCGCTTTGTTTTTGAAAAAAAAAAACGGCCAGATGGCGGTCATGTCTCACGTGAGACGTGACTTGAGGCGCTCGTTTGCCTCCGCTGCACGCTGGAGGCACTCTAGCGCAGCTCCTCCAGAATACCATTCCCGATTTTCTTGCGCAGTCCATCAAATAAACGTTTTGTTCACTCTCTCTGGACGAAAGAATATCATCTTTCGACGACATTTGCAGATTAACATGCAGATAGGGGCCAATTTTTCTTATGGCAATCATGTAATTTAATTTTTTTACTGACCCGCTCCTGCATAAGCAGGCGTATGAAGACATCCCCCACGCAGCCGTTCATTGCACGAAAGCAGCTTTTCATAGCGCGAAAGCCCCACTTGGGATGATTCGCATTATGAACTCCTCAACTATATGAAAGTATGTCTACAAGTTAGGACAGATGTCAAGTGAATTCTTGTTTATTTCGTTTGAATGTAAAACAGATAAAATGGTGAATGCGCGCCAATTTTTGATGATCAACAAATGTAAGTACCTTTATTCGTACTTGTGATACATTGCCCAATATTCACATTTCTTGACAAGCAAGCACCAAGGTAGCTGTGCACTCATTCCATTAGGGATGCTACAGGAATTTGTGTGAATGAATAATGAGGACGGAATTCCTGGCTCACGTACGTACGTTCTATAAATGATACAAGTACGTAATACTTGCAATTGTTGAACCAATCCAAACAATCAAAGGCACCCAATTCCTGGCAGATAATTTATCTATTTATTTATTTAATAATATTTTGCTGGATTCCTAGAAGTACAGGTACAGTTAGTGACATCTCAAATTTTACATTGAGTATGATACAGCAAACTCTTTACGTCGCTAGCAAACGTTTTTTTTTCATCCCACGAATGTGCGAAGCGCTAGCATCGGCACGATTGTTCATACCACTTTGAAGCAGCAGTAGGAACGCACAGCTTATGAGACTTTGATGATCAGCGCCGGAGCGCGTGGCGGTGTCATCACTTGGACCGACCGCTTGAACAGGCCTGCCACGGGGATACACGGCTATCTCACTATGTCACCCTCACTTCTCGCTCAAAAGCATCTGCTAACGCGTTCCCTTCAAGCATGTGCTCGTCACTTTCTGTAGTAAACGTCGCTGCCTTACTGATGGCTAGTTCATGGTCTGCTGCTTGAGAGCTTCAAGGGCGAAAACGACTGGCAGAGAGAACAAGCAGGCTCTTTCTAGAAGTGGGAAAACAACCAAGCTTCGATCTCACATGGCGAAAGGTCACGCGTCGACTCGTGACGTTTCTCTTAATTCGAAGAAGAGTGTATAGAGGGAGCTCGCAGCATCTCGTGAAAAATGCCTTTACGCTACACAATGGTGTGAGCCATTTGTATAGACAGAGGGTGCGTAGAGAGACAAAAAAATACCGCGTGATCAAGCCGATTAGTGGCGGCGAAAGCTGGCGTACCACTCGTCTCAGCAAAGTATACGCTATTGCTGCCCTCAGCGATTGTGGCTAGCCCGATCGAGTAAATAGTCCGTATAAGAAGCTCTGCGAACTTACACGTACACATGAAAGCACGAAGTGTTCATTACAGATTGGCCGACGCCCTGCGATCTTCTTAAGTAGCTGTACGTGCACGCTTTCGGCGCCACTGTTTTCGTCGTTGCCTCGTTAAAAGTAAAAACAAAGAAAATAGCGAGTGAAGCTAGCCTATAGAAGGCGAGAAGGCCTCCTGTGACAAAAAACGACGTAATCGCGAAGTACGAGGTGGTGAACCGAGGCGCTCGAAGATCTCGCACAAGTCTACTGCCGCTATGTATGATATAGTCGCCACGTGTAGCTGGTAAACTTTTTGGCAATCTGATAGGACCCCGTAAATAAGAAAAAAACATTTACATGAAATTCATATCGAAGTAAGAATAATGTAATAATTTTTTTACTTCCAGAACAATACCTTTTTTGAGCAAAATCAAACCATATAACTGAAAATTGTCATAAGGATCATGACGCTGCATGATGTCGACGCGGTAATTTCGAAGGAAGCTATAGTCGTAGAGGAATGGCTGATTCCCATTTTAAAGTATGAAGGTCGATCACAATTCATTAGTCTCGGATTGGGTATCATATGATATAGCCACACAGTAATGAAAATGCAGTGAGAAGGATACCCAAGGAAACCCGTGTTGATGTAGACCTGGTTTCATGTCGACAAAATAACTCTTGCAAACAGAATATCACCTGTCTTTGTGTGCAATAGTGCGAGTGATAGTTTGCCTCAAAATGTTGACCAGAGTGGGATGGTCGGAATAAATAGTTTCCAGTACAACATAAAACTACATTCCCTTGCACATAATAAAATATTGTGCGTCTCTATGCAGGTTAAATTTTAAAGCTTTACACCTTTATATTTGGGTTGACATAACCGAGAAAAAAATAAGCACGAATAGGTCTCACCATTTATCAATATTTGACCTGCGCTATTTGTTTCTGACTAATTCTGCTGCTGCTGTCTTTTGCTGCTGCAGATGGTGATGAATATGGTTCTAATGCATGAAAACATAACCATCTGTTACCGCTTTTCAAAGCAAAAAAGTGACTATTAACTGCACCATACCGGCCTATAGCACTCGGTATACGCTTTGGAAAACTTATGAAGCAAGTGATCTTCACGTGGGTTTAGTGGCACATTCAACGGCAGAAAATTAACGCCGACTCCATGGTGAGATTTCAACAAAGCGTTCCTCGTTGGACAACACCTTTGATTGAGTGACCTCCGTATAGGCCAAAATGGTTGAAAGGTTTAACGATGGCACTCAGTCTTCATATTGAGGGTGGCTACGACAACGTGTCTCATGAAGCCTGACCAGACACACTTTAAATAATTGACTTCGAAGGGAAAAAAATTCGGTGAATTCGAGGATTACCTGACACGAAGGTCCTTCTCATGTTTTTGTATGTGTACGGTTCGATAGCGCGCACTCCTTAATCGAATGCCGCGAATTCAATGACGCCCGCAGTGGTCGCATTTCTATGGACGTGAAATGCTAGAGGTGCGTGTACTGCGTCACTGTGCGAGCTCAGTGCACACTGAACACCATATCACGAAAATGTTTTCGTGTCATTTACTTCGGTGGGCCTCATAATTATATCGGTGTTCTGGCACTCTAAACCCTTCATATTGCCATCATTGATGAATGAGCCACTGTGGCTCATACGCGTTTTTGGGCGCGAAGAAGAAGAGAACATCTTCGTTGCTCTGGTTCAAGTCAACTCCTGGCTGCAGGTCTTGTTTTGCTCGTGACATTACTGGTGGAGGTGCTGGGTACGTGTACTTCAGCTGTGTCGGCCATCGTGGAGACAGCTACATCTCCCAGAGCAAGAATCAGCCGCCGCCTGCGTGGGTTACCCCCTGAATTTGGTCCTTTGGCATCGACACCCAGAAAGATGGCAACTGCGATGACAAGCCAGGCGGTCCAAACCAGTGATGCCCATGGTTCTCTTCTTCTTCGCGCCCAAAAACGCGTATGAGCCACAGTGGCTCGTTCATCAATGGTGGCATCACCCCCTCTCCTAATAAAGGAACCTTGAAGAGGTAAACAATTTTTCGCGCCTTAGTAAAGTACAATTTGACAACCCCGCGTACTCCACCCTTACTGCGAGATGGCGCTTGGTAAGCGAGAAAACGCGCGAGAAGAATATGTGGGTGGAGACGACACCTTGAAATTCCCGCAAGAAACAACGTGACGTAATAGATTTCGAAGGTGTCTACTGGGTTCCACGGAGCTTGTAATCAACAAAAAGAAAGTAAATTGCCATCTATGGTACCGTTGACCTAGCAAAAAAGTTTCGAAAAATTTCACAATTCCACTCAGTGACTGTCACGAAAACAATACGAATACATTGTGAAATTTTTGACACCGCACTAAGTAATTTCGGTGCGAAATTCAAAAATGAAACTTCAACCCAGTTTTTATCCGCTAATAATTAACTTGGGATAGTAAAACGTACGACACTTGAGTTTACGGAGTGCAGTTCATTAAACAACAATTTAAGGCAAAATTACACGAAAAAGGAGTAACGAGGACCAATAGGCGCACGCGATAAACAGATAGACAGCTTAGGAGCAACCACAGAGGGAAGCGTGCCGCGTGCAAACCACTTAGCCTCCAAACACGCTCCAAAGGGATCAACCACCCGAGAATCGCAGTCAGTGTGACGAGCGTTGTCAAGGTCACTAGCTGTCCTCCTGCTCTCCTGGCTCAGTCTTTCCCCGTATTTTGCTGGCGACGGTTCGCGTTGCATCGCCCTCGGAGTGCTTGACCATAACCGCCTGGATTCGACGATCTAGGAATTACGACGTGGTGCTTGCGTGTACGCTTGGATGAGCGTGCGCGGCTGTTTTTACCTTTCACTGCTCTCCTGAAGTCTGGAGCAAGTCTCGACACGTCACCACGCCACGCTGTATATCTCTGGTGTCAAGATAGTCACGACCAACACACGACAGCAACAGTTGGGAAAACTAATATGGCGGCCGAGAAGACAGCAGGCCTATCGATTACAACTCAGGGCAGAAATCAGCGCTGGATTCTTTCGCAAGTAGGTGATCATTCTTTATTCTACTCTACTTGTCGCGTGTGTGATACGGATCGCGCTTGCCGGCAACGGGCTTGGTTGTTTTGTATATCGCACGCACGAAATGTAGCGCGAAGGTCAGCTTGGGCGTCTGCAGTTCGCCTGTGCATAGCGACCACCTGGAAATTGGCCGCCATGGTCGTCAGCCTCCCGTACGCTCGCTAAACGAGGGCTCACCTGTCTTCACCGCCGCGATGACCTCCAGGCTCACGATATTGGGCTGAGACCTCGTTGCTGTGTTGGAAGTCGTCAAAAAGACGTTGCGGGTTCTCGTAAAGAGCTTGGTTGTAGTACGTCGCGCACTGTAAGTACACCAGCACAAGCTGGCGGGGCGTTCGCTAGCGTCAGAACTCAGTGTAAATTGGTCGCCATTTCAGTTAGCGTCCCCGTCATTCAGTCGCAAGCAGCTCGGCGCCGTCCATTGGCGGCGGCGGCGCGCTCACGTTTGCGCGCTGCACTCGCTCGAGTCTGTGGAAAAGGGCCGCATTACCGTCGATTTCTTCGGCGCTAGCTCCAAATCAGCTCGGTGCTGTTCGTGGCGGAAGCCAAGCGTACGCTCTCTCTCCTGTTTGAAGTTCGCTGGTGGCAGAAACTCTGCGTGCAGCACCGTGTTTGGTCTCGCGTTCGCTTGCTCGAGCTGAACAATGTCGCTCGCTTACAACGCGCCAACTTGTTGGTGGCACGGTGGTTCACGGAGTTGTGGCTGCGGCCGCCGTTCCTAAGCTGTTGCGCTACGGAAATGAGTCTTTGATGATGTGTGACATCATGGTGAAATTATTAGCATGTCATATCTCACGTATGTTTTCATTTCACCTAGCACGTATTTCTCATATGCATTTGTATTCATCCTCTGTCACGTGTGACTCACCATTTTACATACTTATTGAGCAGCCGCGGGCACAAACCGTGCTTAAGGCTGTGTGCGCTGGCGTCAGCGATGCCTGTCATCCATCTCTTTCGTCAGAGCAGCTTCAGAAAGAATGTACGAGATGTGAAGGTAAAGTTATATGTGTGTCATATTTTACACGCATATTTTTATATTAACTTGCTTGTACTTGTCATATGCCTGCATCTTCCTCTTCTGTCACGTATGCCTATCTATTTTTACAATCTTATTGTACGTACAGCCGTGGGAACACAGCAGGCAGAAGACTGCGTGCGCTGGCGTCTGCAATGCCTGTCATCTATCGCTTTCTTTGAAGGAGCTCCACAAGGAGTGAACGAGATGTGAAATGAGACTGAACTTATACGCTTCACCATGAATTCACTGAAAAGAAGGGAGGAACTTCATGTGTATGGAGTAAAATGAAAGATTTCTCATGTGTTACCTTTGTCTTTCGTTGTTGCCGTGACTGCTAAAGCAGTTACACATAGGTGGCTAACTACTTTTTCGCGTGTTATTTTTCTGCTCTATTTGTTGCTCACTGCGCAGAAAAACAGGGAAAAAAGTATTAGGCCTGGCGAAAAATATATTTCAGAAATGTTTGAACTGAGGATAAAAAGCTCATGCGATTAGAGTATTTGAGCGGATCAACCGTTGGTCCGGCGAGGTGCAACTGTAAGGACTAACGGCTGCCCGGTAAGGTGAAAATGTGGGGATTAACGGTTGCCCTATAGGGTCCAAATGTGAGGACTAAATGTTCGTCTTCTGTGGTGAATTGTGGGACTAACGGCAACTGACTAATGTGTAAATGTGAGGACTAAATGTTAGTCCTTTGGGGTGAATTGTGGGACTAACAGCTGCTCAATAAGGTGTAAATGTGAGGACTAAATGTTAGTCCCTTGAGCTTGTCTATGGGGACTAACTGTTAGACCTGGTGCCGTTAGTCCCTAAGGGGATTAATGGTTGTTGCAGCCCTATTGGTTCCCAAAAGGACGAACCACACACCCTTTAACACCTGTTTGCCTTAGAGTGAAGTTATAGTTTCTCATTAGTGTCCTTTTAAGACCTTGTGACCACTGAGCATTACAAGTGTCACCGCATGCAACTTGTGACATTTCGAAACCTTCTTTTTTTATCTCCACGTGCTTGGCCTTGCGGATTCGCTTACGGGAACAGTCAATTTCTTGAAGTACGCCGAAGATATATCAGTGTATACGCATGCGTAGTGATACGGATGCAAGTTCGTGCATATTGAATGCCCGTTTCTTCTACTGATGATGTCATACTAAAAAATCAAATAAAAATATAAACGACTTGACGTTGGAAATACGAACAAAATGAGGTCCGTGGTAGAAGTTGCACATGTTTTAATATTCGGGCTTACACTTAGTAAACCATATATTCGTATACTGGTTAGAATAGATAAAATAAAACACGGATGAAACAAAAAAAGCAAATATATACTGACCCGGGAACAGCTCTGCGAAGAGAGACAGCGCCTGGCTGCTCACCAAGGTCATGGGATAAAAAGTATGCCGAGATAAAAGCACAGAAACGCGCAGATCAAGGAATAAATCGGAGTATGTTTGCTTAGCGCCCACTATCGAGCGCTCTCTTCATTTATCACGCCCATGCCTGTTTCGGCTCGCCCTGAGGCGCATTCCGGGAAAACCTGTCTGCATCGCTGTCAACGGGAGTTGCGATAAATGAAAGACGGAGACGTAGAAAAGCGCGTGATGGTGAGCACGTGGGGCATGAACACATGCTTAAAGCAGCTGGCAAATTCTCTTTTGGGCGTTCCCCGTGATGTGATATGAGCGTGCTTCTCACGCGCTGCGTACATGTTCGACGTTGTCTGTATATATACCGAGTTCATTGTTCGCCTGTCGTCATTAGTGCCCTCGTCCGCTTGGGCGACAGCTGATCCGAGTATCGCGTTGAACGTTTAGCAGCGCGCACGTATAAGAAAAACAATACAAAAAACAAACGAGACTTGCACCCACCAGTCAGTGCAAAAATGTGACCGTAATTAGAGGCAAGCTATCGTAAAGGGAATATTTTTTTTCGAGTGCTCTGAACACGCATGCGTGAAGAAAACGTAGCGCGGCACACGCGTGGGAGTATAGACACTTTTCCGCTAATCGTTTTTCAAGCAAAACTAGACGGCGCAACCTCATTGAAGCAGCACGGCCTTCTCCTTGGCGGCGCGGCCGTAATGTGGCGTGTGGCGGACGTTGCCCGGCAGCTTACGGCGAGGAAAGTGCGCCGCGGACTATGCGGGCGTGGGCGAGCGTTCAAGAAAATATAACTTGTTAGCCGTTTTCCGAGCCCCGTGCGCTCCCGGGCGACGATATGAGAGTATGTGAAACACCGACGCTCACCGCATTGTCTGCCATGTTAGGCACCTAACCAGGGAATAAAGAACCAATTTAGAGAAGGCAAGCTGTAGCCTTGAAAACGGTACAAAAGATAAGCAGCGGTAGCGCATGGAACTGTCGAAGGCACCCAAGAGATGATGCTGCTTAAAGAGGAATTGGGAAAAAAATGTTGTGTTCTGTTTTTTTAGGTAGCAAAATAATGACCACTCTTTTTATTCCATACTGGGTGCGTATGCGCCTACGAAAATGCCTCGGGTGTTTCTTTATTATATGGCTATTTTTTTTAAGCAGAAGTGCACGAAGGACACCTGAACTCGTGCAGGGCTGCGGGTGTCTTGTTATCTCTCGCCCGATTGTTTTAAGCGCGTCGATACGCCCAGCAGCGCACCAAAGCACCCTCCTGAACACAGTACGTACCTGTGCGTACGAAGGTTACATTGAACCGAAAGGCATTCATTGACAGCTCGCACCAGTAAAAACAAAGTCACAAGTGAGTATGGGTAACAATAATGTTTTTATTGACAGCAAACCAGCCATCATATTTCAAAGCAAAAAAAGTGCATTGTGTTAGAAGCTTTATTGAGAGTTCGCAAACGCCACGCCTGCGTTTACAGAGGCAAAACGAACAGAAAAGCGTTCTTTGTTTGGAAGTATACTATCTTTACAAAACAGTCATAAAATCAGCCTGAGGTGCTTCAGTGACAGCTCCGAATTGCAGCTCCTGCTTTTTCAGAGCATGGTTTAACACCCCCACTTTTTATTGTATTAACGTTACGACACAGTGCGTTCAAGCTGAGGACACAAAAGGGTGGGATTTTCCGCAAGGAAATCACGATGGAGCGAAAGGCAAGAGAAGCGCTGATCCCAAACACTGATTCTGAAGGCGTGCAGGATCAGTAAAAATGTACACACGTAACACAAATACACAACACTGACAGTGGAACAAAGTCTGAGAGTGAAATCAACGACAAAATTTCTAAATGCGCGTGCATTGGCAAAACGAATCTACCTGATATCGCCGTGAAATTTTCAGAAAACGCCAGGGCTGTGCGGGGAGTGCAGCAAAGACACAGCGAAAGCTGAAAGAGCCTTCTTTCAGAGCCTTTCAAAACCCTCATCGGGTAACTACTGCAAGCACACTTGCTTGGTACCCACTAGGGCATTATTATTAAAATTTCTGAGAGGTGGGCTAGTATTAGCTATGCTATTTTTCGTCACTCTACTGAGAAGCATCGTATCCGCTAACCACTTGCAAAGAATTTTGTGCCAATTGTTCGTGCAGTGGCTGACGACGATGAGAAAGTATGGCTGAAGTGGGTATGCGCCACAATTAATAGGGGAAACACAACAAGCTTTTGTAATAGGTTGGAGCATCGGACGACCCACTCGTTACGCTATTTGCACTGTGCGACGACATTTTGTTCTTTCGCTGTTTTAAAAGGCTTTATAAGTTGCATTATCGCGATTGCTTTCCAGACATCAGGCCTGCCTAAGGCAAGTTTGCCAAGAAATCCCAAGCACTGGTGATTATTGAATACGAATTATTAGATGTAGCGGAGTGTCTGTATAGCTCCCGAGATGTGAAGCATACCCACTTTCAGGGCACAAGTATGCCCGATTGGATCGACTTTATCTTACTGCGGATGCGATAGCCCAGTGTAGCAGTCATAACGTTGTCGCTGATTCTTTTTTTCATCACTGTCTTGTAAATGCAATATCGAGTAAAAAAAAGAAAGAAATGCTTTTTCTTAGGAAGAGTGGAAAATTAACTGTAGCCTTTTAGACGTTTAGCGCATCAGTTATAAAAGAAATAATTAATAATAACATGGAGCGTATGAAAAAACTAGGAGAAGAATAGAAGCTATTCAAGCAGCAAATCAAAATGAAAGCATTAGAGAGATCTAGTGTTCTATCTTTTGAATCTAAAAAGAAGGAGAAAGAGCTACGCCGTACACTTGAGAAGCTAACAGCTCTTGAATGTGAAAAAACTTGAAGTATATGCTGAGGATTTGCGGAATATCAAACAGAGGATAGAGGTATATGAGGAGGAACGCTATCGCGGAATTCTAGTGTGAGCCAGACCAACACCAATGTGTGTCGATGACCGTCCGACGAAGCGAGCGCTTGGATTAGAGAAGAGTCAAGCCAGACAAAATTATATAGATGCTATTGGAGTGAATGGTATTGAAGTTTCAGAAAATAAGAGCATAGAACGAGCGTTTGACAAACACTATGAAGCACTCTTCACTGCCACGACCATTGATGCAAAGGCATTTAAGCAAAAGTCCCTCCTTTGCAGAATGCCGAAGTTGTCAGATGACATTACATCAGCTTTAGAGCTATCTATAACGCCAACGAAAGTAGAAAGGTCTATAGATAAAATTAATCCTGGTAAATCTCCCGGGCCGGACGCCCCGCAGCGGTGGTCTAGTGGCTAAGGTACTCGGCTGCTGACCCCCAGGTCGCGGGTTCGAATCCCGACTGCGGCGGCTGCATTTCCGATGGAGGCGGAAATGTTGTAGGCCCGTGTGCTCAGATTTGGGTGCACGTTATAGAACCCCAGGTGGTCGAAATTTCCGTAGCCCTCCGCTATGGCGTCTCTCATAATCATATGGTGGTTTTGGGACGTTAAACCCCACTTATCAATTAATCAATCCTATAAGTTCTATAAAGAGTTTAAAAATGAATTATGCCAAGTACTCACTAATGTTTTCAATCAGGCTTATAAACTTGATGACCAACCTAGGTCTTTTAGTGAAGCACATACAGTTTTGATACCTTAGACAGAACACTCAGAGAAGTTAAAGTTAGTTTCTTCGTATAGACCTATATCAATAACTAATTGTGATTACAATATTATATTGAGTGTACTAGCACAGCGATTTCAACGGGTAATCAAATAATTGGTAGGGCCCCACCAAACATGAGGGATTATGGAACGCTCTATTGTGACCAATATACACAAGATGCACTGCATTCTCGAGTGTTGCGATGCCAATCAATGAGGGGTAGCCATTCTACCGATTGATCTCGAGAAAACTTTTAATTGTGTTTCCCACAGCCTTCTGCTTGCCATTCATGACCATGTCAACGTTGGTTCTGTGATGAGAGATGAGGTATCTATGGCATACTGGAACTGCACGACCCATCTGATAATAAACAAGATGCTAGGAAATACAATTAACATAAAGCATTTTGTCGCCTACTGTTATTTTATGAATATAATCTTTGTGCTTAGCAGTAACATAAAACAGCAGCATTCATGGCTTTAGATTACAAGAATCTGAAGTTAAAAATCTGGCGTATGCCGACGATGTGGCTGTTTGGTGTACCGATTGAGATAGTGTTACCACTACCATCACTGTATCTAGAAGGTTCGGCAATGCAACTGGAAGGTTAGTAAACTGGGGAAAGATGTCTGGGCTTTTGACATGGAGTGTGGTCGTCAAGACCTGACTGTTTCGCCATTGTTAAGTGGGTGACTACACCTGTCAAATGCCTTGGTGTGCCACTAGAATATTATGAAGATAATGACAACTACTGGCAAGAACAAACGAAAGAAATGCGGTCGAAAGCCAATAGATGCAACAGTAATCATCTGTCAGTGATTTCGAGGGCGAGTGTTTGTAATCTTTTCTTTGCCTCGAAACTTTGGTATGTGATGCAAGTATTGAATTGTTCAAGAGCTAACATACATAAGCGCCATCGCATGTTCGCAGGGTTCGTGTGCGCCACGAACTGGGAGAGATGCAGTTGAACAAACCTGTTTCGAAGAGTGAAACACAGAGGGCTCCTTGGGTTTACCACATCTTTTCATACACCAAGTTGTAAATAAATTCTTTTTTTGCTACACAAGGGATCTTACGTACAGTGGGTCAACTAAGACTGATGCGGGCTTTACGTGGATATGTTGTATGCCCGAATAAAATGGCCGGTGCTGTCCACGGGTATAATAAGAAGGTTATTCTAAGTGTACGGTTTTTATCTGTTAGATTTTCCAATGCTTATTTGCTTTCAATGACTCGCACAAAATTCTTGCAAAGATGTGTCTGATGTTGTTTCACCTAAACTCCTGTACCGTGCCGTGTACACTGGAGGTCAAGGGCAAAATGTGCTTAATTGAGTGAAGAGAATGCAAGTGGCTTCTGCCACGAAGTCATTCTTTTTAAGCTTCACACAGGTACATTATTGGTCAGAACATTTGAAGCAGACCGTGGACAAATTGCCTTATCTGTGAAAAACCGAAAATTATAGACCATGTATTCCTATAATGTTGAGAGGGAGTTTTTTTTTTGGGATGTACTTCAAAGGAAGTTAAAGATGGAATTACCTTTAAATTCTTAAGGTATGAGATTTCTGCGAATAGTGGACGAGGAGGGAATGCCTTTTGATTTGATTATGCTACGTGTCCTTCACTGTTTATAGCCGACCCGCATCGTGGGTTTTATTGCGATCAGGACACATGGCCTGCATGAATGTATTTCCGTGAATGTATGGCCAAGTTTGTTGAACTGCAGAAAACGCAGGCCATTGTACATTGTATGGTTGTCGAGGGTAGTGCCCTCGGAAGCACTTCGGAAATTTTAGTTTGTGTCGAACTCTTACTGCTTGTTTTTGTTGTGCTTGTGGTTTGATGTATGCGCCTATAAACTGGCAATAAATAGAAAAAAAAACTGGTGTGACTCGATGGTAGAATACTGAGCTTGCACCCAGAGGAACCTGGTTCGAGCGCGACTGTGTCATTTGTGCTAGGTTTTTTTTTCTAATTTTCCTAGATGTAGTTACGGACAGCGGTGGCAATGGCGGTGGCGGCGGACAACTGCGCGTGACCCAAGTTATATAAATTCATAAGAGCTTTCGCTGTAAAATTGATGCCTTCGCCGGTAGTCGGTTTCACAGTTCCCGCGACACCATACAGCGAAACAACGACTATATACCTAGAGCAACTGCAGTGGCTTACAGAAGCGAATAAAACATCACAGAAAGAAAATGCTACACTGAGGACCACGCCAACCATCAGATGAAAACTAACCGCGCACATGCGCGTCAGCTGCCCCCATCGAACAGTGGCAGCCCATGCAGCGGCGAATGGGCGCTGCCACGTTTGAATACGTGATGTAATGTCCTTCTTTCTACTTCACCATCGGCGATGGCCGGCCGATCCGCCGCCGCTGTTCCCGAGTTGAAGGCCAGCAAAGCGGGTGCAGTTGTGGCATCAGGCGATTGCTGAGAGAGTGTAAGGAAGAGAGGGCACAGCTGACACTGTTCGAGGCCACGGACGAAGGTACGGTAATCGCAACTTCGTCACCGTCACAGACAAAAGAATCCATAGTGAGACTCACATGACACTACAATTGCCAAGAAATATATTGCGCAGAAGCACTACGCACAACGCGGAAATTAAATGTTAGTTATTAGAAGAGAGCACTTTTTGGCAAAAATGGTGGCTATTTGTGCTTTAAATGTTGAGCTAACTATTGTGCTTCTAGCAGATTTTTTGGCGTCTCTGAGGGCAGATTTGAACGGAACCACTAAGGTTCTTCTTTAGCTGTCGGTTTTTTCGTCCCCATTTGGCGATGGGGGGAACTTGAGACTTTACGAGGCCTGACATAACCCTAAAACCACTGCGCCCACTTTGCTGGCTTTCAACCCGTGAGCAGCAGTGGCGAGTCGGCCGGCCATCACTGAATCTGAAGTGGAAAGAAGGACACTACAGCACTTGTTAAAACGTGACAGCGCCCATTCGCCACTGCAGAAAACCGTCTATAGAGCGCTCGGTTTTCGCGTCAACGTAACATGACGAGCCTGGCGTTGCTAACTTCGACAGCCGCTGGCTCGCGCGAGACGCTGCGTTGGACTATATCGAGCCCTGGACGAAGCAGTGTGGCCGTGGCCACAGCTGTGGCATCACGCGATTGCTGAGAGAGTGTAAGGGAGAGAAGGCACAGCTGACACTGTTGCAGACCACGGACGAAGGTACGCTAACCACAAATATGATCCATTAAAAGCTTTCGCCTTAAAACAAGTGCGTATACTGGTTTACTCTGAATGGGCTGAGGAATTCAAGGCACTTACTTTGGCACCCATCCGCCGCGATAGTGTGGTTTTTAGAGTATCAGCCTTGCGTGCAAGAAGTTCGTGGTTCGAATCCTGGTGCCACGCAGTTACCAACCGGATTTGAAGAAAAATTATCTGCGTGATAACGGAATCGCACCAAGGCGTCTGGGGTGCGGCTTCACCGGTCACCGCCACCGGTAACGCACTTTCTCACCAAAGAAGCATTGGTGTTTCTGGTGCAGTTACTGGTCACTACCTCCCACATGCATACGTCTATTAACACATGACCCTCAGTCCCCACCGGTGGTCAGATCTGCAACGCAGAAGAGAATGCTAAGAATCTCTGGGTCCGGGCAGGCCGCCATTGGAACTTGAACTTTTCACGGTCCAACGGTTCACGCTCAAACCTTATCTAGTCAGGCAAGTCAAGCAGTACCATTTGAGGAGCTAGAGGGTGTTGAATGAGATGTAATTGGGCTCAGTGAGGTTAGGAGGAAAATGGGGCTTATGCAGTGCCACTGAATGGGCATGTCCTTTGGTATCGTGGCTTGGCTGACAGAAGAGAACTCAGTGTGGGGTTCCTTTTTCGCAGAAATATAGGTGGTAATAGAGAGGAATACTATAGCAATAATGAAAAGGTGGTAGGTATTGTAATTAAACTCAGTAATAGATACAAGATGAAGGTGGTACAGAATTCTGCGCCTTAATCCAACTAGCCATGATGACTCGCTAGTAAAGCATCTATGTGGACGTAAAATGAGCAATAAGTAAGACGAAAACACAGTATACATACTATACTGATGACCGACTTCAATGCAAGGTAGGGAACAAGCAGGCTCGATACCAGGCAGTAGCAGATTATGACATCGGTACTAGAAATGCCAGAAGGGATTTATTAGCTGAATTCGAAGAACGCAATATTTACGGATCTCGAATACGTCCTACTATAAACGACGGAACCGTAACTGAACATGGAGCAGCCCTAATGGAGAAAGTAAGGACGAAACAGATTTTATACTGAGTGCACACCCAGGCATCATGCAGGATGTTGAAGTGCTTAGCAAGGTACGATGCAGCTATCATAGAATGTTAAGGTCTTGTACTCGCCTAGACTTCAAGGAAGGACGACAGAAACTGAGACGCAAGAAGCCAATCAATGAGCTAGCACTGAGAGGGAAAGTACAGAACTTCAGAGTCTGGGGAGGGTACCAGAATCTTGCAAGAATGCTTACATAATCTCAATACATCATAAAGAAGATGACATGGACTTGAAAATTACAAGCCCATCCCCTAGCTCTCAGTCGTATACAAGATACTTACAAAGGTAATTGCTAACAAAATTACGACAACATTGAAATTCAATCAACGAAAGGAGCAAGCAGAACTTCAAACCAGCTACTCAACAATTGACCGCATACTCATACTATCTATAAGGTAATATAGATATGCTCAGAATACAGCCGACTACTTTACATAGCCTTCACAGATTACAAGAAGCCAATTCATTCAGTAGAAATATCAGCAGCCATGCAGACACTGCGGGATCACGGTGTGGACAAAGCATATATAAACACCCTGGCAGAAATCCACAGAGAATCTACTGGTGCTCCACAAAAAAAGAGATATAATACCAATCAAGAAGGGTGTAAGACAAGGGGATACACTCTCCTCAATGTTATTTACCGCGTGCTTACGAGAGGTTATCAGAGGTCTATAATAGGAAGAGTTAAAGATGAAAGTTAATAGAGAGTACCTTAGTAACCTGCGCTTCGCCGGTGATATTGCATTGCTGTGTAATTCAGGGGACGAAATGCAACTCATGATTACTGAATTAGATAAGGAGAGCAGTAAGGTATGTCATACAGATAATCAGCAGAAAACAAAAGTAATGCACAAAAACCTCCCAAGATAACAGTGCTTCGAGATAGGTAAATAGTGCACTTGTTGTAAAATACTACGTCTACTTAAGACAGGTAATAACCGCGGAGCCGAACCACAACTTTGAAGTAACTATAAAAATAAGAATTGGTTGAAGAGCATTCAGCAAGCACTCTCAAATCATGATGGGTAGATGGCCACCGACACTCAAGAGGAAGGTATATAACAGCTGCATCTTGCCGGTACATACCCACGGAGCAAAATCCTGGAGGTTTTACAAGGAGGGTTTAGCTTAAATCGAGGACAATGCAGCGAGTGGTGGAAAGGAAAGTGATAGGTGTAACTGTAAGAGACAAGAAGAGAGCAGAGTGTATCAGGGAACAAACCTGGGTTAAGGATGTCATAGTTGAAATTAAGGAAAATAAATGGACCTGGGCTGGGCATGTAGCGTGTAGGCAACATAACCGCTGGTCATTAAGGATAAGTGACTGTATTCCCAGTGAAGCCAAGTGGGTTAGGAGGAGACCTAAAGATAGGTGGGCAGGTGGGATTAGGATGTCTGCGGGTAAAAGTTGACTGCAGCAAGCACAGGACCCAGCTGACTGGCGGATTATGGGAGAGCCCTTCGTCCAGCAGGGGACGTAGTCAGGCTGATGATGGGGATGAAGGAGAATTCGGCATCCATTAGTAGTAATCAGCAGCAGAGGCACATCTAACCACCATTTCATTGCTGCGATGCAATGAGAAGAATTTGTCGAAAGCAATTCTAGAAAACGATAGCTCCTTCTTTTTGAGTCAGAAATATTCAGATTGATATAATGTGCGGACATTAGTGTTTCTAGTAAAAAACCAGGTCATGTCTCAATCCGCGTTGGCACGCTTTTTCTGATTGGAAAGTTATGCCGAAACAGCTATGAATGATTGACACGATGCTGCAGGGGCTCTCCGCTCTTCCCTGCAATATTTTTTCTTGGTTCTTAAAATTATCAGCCACGTCCTCGCTGGGCGTAATCGGGTACAAAAACAAATTGTACTTCTCGATTGCATGGAATCAAAGGATGCACATTGAAAACTGCATGTAGTTGCTTTTTTTTTTCTTGCTGTCTGATATTCCATGTGAAATATACCGCGTGTGTATACCGGGGAAGATGGCTGAAAGTTAAACGAAGAAATAAAGGCTGTAATTACTATCGTTGCAAGATGGCTGTATTAGTTACGAAATACAAGTAAGCAGATAATTAAAATGGTATCAGAGTGGATTGAAATGTTTACGAATGTAGGTTCATTTGTAAATTGGGCTCACAAATTTTTTTTTCTTTTGTAACCTTGTTACTTTGAGTTGCAACCGGACTTTGCAGTTTGAGTTTTTCCTGAAATAGTAGGCTAACTCCTCAAATTTTTGTGTAGTAAGGGCAGCTCAAAAAGGAATACGGAAGAAATCGTGCAATTTGAATAAAGTGCATCAATGAAGTTCTTTTTACCGACGCCATTGATTAACCCAGATTTGTTGGCACCAGACATCATACAACGTATATTACCGAAACGTGGCACAGAGAGAATAAAAATAAAGCCACACAGGACCACTTTTGGGAGATGTCTGAGTGGTGCGAAAGCGTAGAGTGTCATTGTGTAGCTGTGGCCTCTCCTAGAGCGTTGCTTTGGGAGGGCAGCAGCTTGGTGTCTTTCAGCTTATTTTTATCGTTCACCAGTGTTTGAACGGGTCCCACGGAAAGCACATCCCCTGATCACCTAACCGAACGTTTGGCATGCTATTTTCACAAAGTTCTATTTTTCTGATCAGTCCAATCGTCCGTGTCGGCTGTACATCTTGTGCTATAAAGAGAGTCTTTATTTCAACACCACAAAAACAAACGAAGACCTGCAAAACGTGTTCTTCTTTCGAATTTCTTTTACCCCGTCGATGCCATGCATTCAAGCTGTTCTGATATATTCACATATAACATGGGTGGGTCCACTGGTTAATACACTTGCACTCAGAGGCTGACGGTCCCGGTTGGTTCGAAGTACATAGCTGCCTAGATAATTTATCGTGTTGTGCACATTTATTTTTAATAGCGATGGTTGTCCTAAATGACCGATTAACAAAGCTTGCTTCTTGAGTCGGCATAAAATTGCTTACGCATATACATGCATCGTGTCACAGTATTCCATCTGACGCGCTACATAAAAAATTATGCACTTTTTTGATAGCTTTGTTAAAGCCTTGCCCCACGTGTGAGTATATATATATATATATATATATATATATATATATATATATATATATATATATATATATATATATATATATATATATATATATATATATATATATATATATATATATATATATATATATATATATATATATATATATATATATATATATATAATGAGATCTAACAGGCAGTAATGCCAAGGAATGTACAGGGGAAGTAATTAGAACCAATGGAATGTAAATAAAAAGAAAGAAAAGTGGATGAAAAAATAACCAGCCGTGAGCAGGGATCGAAACTACGACCTTCGAATAAGGCGATCAGTGCTCTAACCACTGAGATATCACAGCGGCCTTCCCTCCATCTACTTTTTGGGGGTTTATATGTGAATTTAGAAGTAGGAGCGTCAGTCAGCGCCATCTATAAGCCAAGCGACGAGTGTGAAACACTCTTTTATGCACATGTGTGTCGTCACGCAGCACGTGAACTTATTACGAGCGGGCAGCTGATCAATAGTCCCTCGTATACAACCTAATGACACCAAGTCTGGCAGTACGAGACCCTTGTTAATGAATAAGGGAAAGAAGTGGATGAAGGGAAGGCCGCTGGGATGGATCCCAAAAAAGCGGATGGAGGGAAGGCTGCTGTGATAGCTCAGTGGTTAGAGCATTGAACGCGTTATTCGAAGGTCGTAGGTTCGATTCCTGTACACGGCTGGTTATTTTTTCACTCGCTTTTCTTTCTTATTATCTACATTCCATTGGTTCCAATAACTTCCCCTATACATTCCTTGGCATTACTGTCGATTAGATGGCATTATTATTGTGTCAAAACACGGAAAAACGAGCCCTTAGGTATACACTGCTTTCCCTTATATATATATATATATATATATATATATATATATATATATATATATATATATGTACATATATATATATATGTACATATATATATATATATATATATATATATATATATATATATATAATGAACCTTCACGTTGTCGCCACCACAACCTCCACCAACATCGCTGGCCCCCAATAAGAGCAAGCACAATATCCCTAATTTTTAACCTGCACTAAAGCCATTCACCGTTATAACTGAGTTCTTTATAGTTCTTACTTTTTGCATGTCATTCCTTTTTTCGATCTTAAAGCTACGGTAATATATTATTGAACAATCTCCATAGTAACAGTGCTGCAGCACATAAATGGCTAAAGCGGCTTGTGCGTATCGTTTAAAGTACATCTTTATTTCCGGGGGCCGGTGGTGTAAAGAGGATGGTAACGCCTTGCTGGGTAGCGCCTTGCTGAGATCCAAAGAGTACTTAGTCGCCATCTACTGTACGGGGACGCAAGCGACCAGGTGGCGTCAGTTGTCTTCAGGTCTATCGACCATTTTTTTGGTGGAACGAAGAGCGCATTACTGCCTCACTGTGCAAGTTCCAGCGCTGCTTTCTTTTTCTCTTTCTTTCTTTCTTTCTTTCTTTCTTTCTTTCTTTCTTTCTTTCTTTCTTTCTTCCTTTCTCTCTTTCTTTTCTTTTCTTTTTTTCTTTCTTTCTTTTTCTTTCGTTGCTCAGCGAAATGAGACCCATGGGGCTGGGCGCGGATGCTTAAGCATTATTTGCGAGGCACACGCACTGTTCGCAGTCAGGACGGAAGCCGGCTAGGTATAGAGAACGCCTCCGAAAGCGAAGACATGGCCGCGAGCTATTTGCCCGCGTCAGCTCGGTTTACGGCATCACCACCGCGGCCTTTCGGAGACACTTCAGCGAGCTAACGCCACGCATTTCTTTCTTTTTACTCTATCACTCACTCTGTCTCATTGCCGCGATGAGAATGCCCTTAACTATATCCACTGGTATCACAATGGCAAAAGCCGCTGCAGTGGCATGGTGTACGGACAAAATCCAACTACGTAAGAAGTCACATGCTCAGTTTTTAATTTTGGTTTGTTTTGTTGTTCGACAGAGCAAGTGAGAAATTAGGACAGTTTTCTGAGCAGAGCTGAAAATAGTGTAAGTATGAGCAAACACTTTTTGTCACTGTCATTGCTGTAAAGTGGTATTTTGACAGAATTGCACTTTAAGAATGCTAAGGCTGTTGCGAATATCAGCTGCAAAAATTTAGTCCAGCGTGTTATCACTGTGTGCAGATAGTAGGCGCACAGGCATGAGGACCAAGATAAAACATGCATGCACGCTTAATTTCCAGGACTATGCAAAAGTAGAGGCAATTGTGATCAAGCGCTTTGCTCAAACTCATCATCGTCATCAACATCATTCTTAGCCTGTTTTAGTCCACCGCAAGACAAAGGTATCTCTACTTGATCTTCAGTTAATTCTGTACTGTGCGAGCTAATTCCACTTTATTCATGAAAACTCTTTCATTCGGTCACCCCATGGAACTATCTGCCTTCTTCTACAGAATTTCTCATACCTTGATAACCATTCTTGTGGTCTTGCCGTCCACCGGTTGTGTCCTACGCACTACGTGGCCAGCCCAGGTTCATTTCGCTTGGAGTCAACTAGAATACATGCAACTCCTCTTTTTTTGCTGATCCATTCTGCCTTCCACCAATACCTAATATTACTCATTTCGTTACCTTTCACTCAGCTTGGGCTTTATTCGTTTCTCTAGTTGCCTTGTTATCCCTAATGTTATCCTCCATCAATTATGCTGTGGTCGTCCATTTTCTACTTTATTGAAATTGGCAGCATTTCCTGACATAACTTAGGAGTGCCTACCAAATGCGCCTCGGCCCATTCCTATTATTTGGCGAACATCTTTTTTCATGATTAGGCTTTCCTTTTAGTACTTGTTCTAGGCATACATACCCTTTACCTAAATAAAGTGTGGGGTTATCAATCGTGAACCCTTCCTCTTTCGCCAATTTATTCAGCATAATATTTGTTTTTTATCACATTCATTTTAGGCCTACTTTATATTTTTCGGTTGAATTTCTCAATAATTTTTTAATTCCTTGCCATGTTTGACGAAGAGTGATAAGTCATCTCCGCATCGACATTTGCTGAAGCATGTTCCGCTAACTTTGATTTCTGCTTCTCAGTCTGGCTGTTTATGTACTTTTTTCCAGCTTGCAGAGAAGAACAACGGGGATATTGTATTTCTTTGTATGACTGGTCTTTTTCTCATGTTTTATAGTTTCTTTTTGTGGAGAAATAAGATAGCTGTGGAATTTTCATAGATGAGTGAAGATGTTGACCCAGGTACCCCTTGTCGACTTGGTGCTTTTAGTAGTGCTTGAAGCTATTCTGACTCTCGTGCATTTTGTCAGTCTCTGAAATTTATAAAAGGGGTTTGTTGTATTCAGACATTCACATTACCTGATTAGATAAATGTGATCCGTATTAGAGTGGCCTTCAATAAAAAAGGGTTGTTTTATATGCTGGTTGAAGTAAAGCGTTTGTCTTATATTGTTTGAAATCACCTCTGTTAATAATTTTGTATAGCAACTAGAGAAATTAAGTCGATGGACCTATGGTTCTTCAAGTATTTTATGTATCCTTTCTAGTGCTTTATCATGTGAATGTTGGCATGGAATGTTGTGAATTTCCCAGCTCACTGGAACTTTTGTTGTTGTGAGGCACTAAGGATAAAGTGTGAAAGGTTTGTTACGAATAAATTCTCTGCCATCCTTAAATATCGGTTGTTGTTCTGTGTTCGCCAGTCGTTTTTCCACGCGTTTAACTGCTTATGACCTTTATAACCTCGTCACTAATAATATTAGCACCAACATCAGCCTTACTACGTCCACTGCAGCACAAAGGCCTCTTCCATGTTCCGCCAGTCAACTCGGTCCTCTGCTTGCTGCAGTCACTTTATACCCGCAAACTTCTTAACCTCATCTGCCTACCAAACTTTGTCTCCCCCTAACCCGCTTGCCTTCACTGGGAATACCGTCAGTTATCCTTAATGACCAGCGGTTGTCCCGCCTACGCGCTACATGCCCGGCCCATGTCCATGTCTTCTTGATTTCAACTATGACATCCTTAACCCCGGTTCGTTCTGTGACGCACTCTGCCCTCGTCTCTTAAGGTTACACCTATCACTTTCCATCGCTGGATGCATCGTCCTGAATTTAGACTGAACCTTCTTTGTAAGCCTCCAGGTGTCTGCTCCGTAGGAAAGTACCGGCAAGATGCATCTGTTATGTACCTTCCTCTTGAGGAATAGTGGCAATCTAGCAGTCACGATTTCAGAGTACTTGCCGAATGTGCTCCATCCCATTTTTATTCTTTTAGTTACTTCGGTCTCATGGCTCGGCTCTGCGGTTAATACCTGTCTTAAGACCTTGTCATTAACTTCATATAAAACTTCCGTATCTTTCCCATCGTTACTTCAACTCATGGATGGCTGACTTTTTTTTAACGGCAGCTATGTTCCAATTCTAAGGCCGCATCGTAGACAGTCTACGCAGACAGCATAAAATACAGTGCGGAGCCTATGTTTTCTGAGAAATGAAACACGCCTGCAAGGCTTGCTTCTACGCGAAGAGGCGCCAGGTCGCGTACAGCAAAGAAAGCGGAGATAAACAAATGTATCTGTTATTTTTTAGCTTATTTCAAGTTAACATCTACGAAACGTTGAACGTTACTCACTTTGAGTGTCTGGAGAAACGTCTGCTTGTGTGTAAACGGCCATTCCGGCGAGATTCGACCCATCCGAGCAGTTCGCAGAGACATCGTTTTGTTTAAACAGCAAAGTAGCCTGCATCGTACTCTACCATGCCGTTTTCTTGGAGCTGTCTATTTTGTGGCACCCCGCCGTATGGTGGTCTAGTGGCTAAGGCACTCGGCTGTTGACCCACAGTTTGCGGGATTAAATGACGTCTGCAGCGGCTGCATTTCTGATGGAGGCGGAAATGTTGTAGGCCCGTGTGCTCAGATTTGGGCACACGTTAAAGAACCCCAGGTGGTCAAAATTTTCGGAGCACTCCACTACGGCGTCTCATAATAGTATGGTTGTATTTGGGACGTTGAACCACACACATCGAACAATCAATCAATAAATTTATTTTGTCGTCTACGTGACAAATGAAATGGGACTTAAAATGGCCATTGTCCACTTAGCTGTCTATTTGACCATTTACGTTGAGTATTGCAACACACCCTACATCGTTCAGCGTAGAGTGTCTCAACCATTCTCATTGAAATTGTTCATCATATATCTTTGTTTGTTCTTTAGAGCTTGCTTTTTAATCCTTCTCAAACAGAACCCTTTTCCGGGTTCTAATTCTGCTGCTATTTCTTACTGCTGCCTCTATCACTCTGGTGTTGTAGTTGCTTATGTCATTATTTTATTCTTGTCAATAAACTTTGTTCGCTCGGCAAAGTCTGTTTGAAAATTCGGTTAGTCTGCTGCCAGTGTTGCCGTTTCTTTATTATGTATTTCATGAATTGGCAGAGCTTGCCTATACCTTTGCCTTACAGCTTTACGTGCAGCTTTGATCATTGGCTTCTCAAATGTGCCTGGTTGCTGTTCGTCAATTTGCTCGATATCAGTATTGTCTTCCTGTTCTTAATCGACGCATTTTTTCTCGATCGTAATCCTCACGTTTTTTTAAAATTTATTCTACGTCCAGGTTGCGTTGTCTCCTGGTAGTTATATATGCTCGCAATCTCGTCAAATTCTCTCGTCTCTATGATCAATGCACTTAACGTTGCTTATGGCATCATTTTCAGAAAAAACATTTTGTACACTGCGTGGATTGTCGCATTGAATAAAATTATATTTTGTTCTTTGTTTTTCCCATAAAGCTTTGAGTGTTCACTACTCAATTTTGCACATTCAGAAGGTGCTCCTTATGAAGAACATAGATACGCGAATTGTCCTAACATATAATCTATTTTTTCTATAGTCCATACCATGTTCACGACTCACCTTTTTCCCATCTTATTTTTCTCCAACTTTTGCATTCAAGTGTCACCTAATTAATGTGTACTGCGTACATACTTTCTTCGTTGCAAATTCAATATATAGTTGTCCCACTTCTGCATTCATATGCCTAGATGATGGAGCGTACGCCTGTTCTGACTTGAGTTTCTACTTTACTATTGCGGTAAGAATAATATGGACACTATCGGCTGCTTTTTGCCGTCGCCATCATACACTGCATATATATATATATATATATATATATATATATATATATATATATATATATATATATATATATATATATATATATATATATATATATATATATATTATGCCCTGCCTGCTGCAGCAAAGTACTGCAGGATGCGAAATAAAAATTTATTTTAGGATAGAGCAAAAAAATGGAGTGAATTAGATAGCTTTATTACCGTGTCCACCATCATCAGGGGAACGGGCCAGAAGCTCAGTGGCGTTTATTGATCCTTTTTGTCTTTTGTTTATACTCTTATCGAATTTCAACAATAAATACATAAATTTTATGCACAGTCTTGGATTAGGATCTTGACTCACAAGTCTTTCTTCTTTCTTGATTTCGATGTTTTTGTTGAACTCAATCTTCTCTCACCCATCGTCCGTGTCTTTCTTTCGGCTTGATCCTGGACAGCTCCTCCAGCCTAGCCTCTTTTTTTTCATGGTGGTGCTTGCTTGCTTTTGTCCTTTCCCGGAACGGCATATTTATTCGTTTTTTTGACATTTTATCTGTATTATAACTCTTCTCATTCCATTTTTTTTATTGTGTCTGTCTTTCACGTTTTCTCCCTCACCGAACCACAACATCCAGTGAATGTTTCTTTTGCCGACACTTCTTTTATTATACATATACACATGCACATACGCATTTCAATATGTATGTACATGTGTACATTCATTTCTACACTATACAGACTACCGCACTTTGTTAGGTGCCTTAACTCTTTATTATATAAACTTCCTTTTGTTATGACGATAGTTATAGCAGGAGAACAGAACGACGACGTGTTCTTTTCTCGCGCTATAACTATCGTCATGTCACACCAACTAGCCCAAAGTCCACACATTCCTTTTGTCGTTTTTCTGTTCTTTTTTGCTTTCGTATTTCTTATTTTTTGACCTTATTTCTCGCTCTTTCTTTTTTCTCTATTCTCTTCACTGCCTTTTTTTCTCTCTTATTTTTTTCTTTTTCTCTTTCCTTTTCTTTCTCTTTTGTGCTCCTATGTGTTTCGGTTTTACTTTGTTTTTTCTGTTCCTTTTTATTCTTTCTTTTTTTTTACTCTTTTTTTCTTCTCTTTTGCCCACTTTTTAAACGAAAATGTTGGAACACTTTAACCAAATCTTTGTAGCGCCCAGGTCAATGAATAAATTTAAGCATATCCAATGAAGTGTATTTTTGTATTTAAATGAGTATTTTTATTTCTACCATTTTTCCTTTTTCTCAAGTGATCTCCGAAGACGAACATATTCATTGGAGGTTATGCGCTTCTTCTGCGTACCGGGAGAGATGTGTAGGTCTGAACCCGACTTTGCCTCCGAGAATAACACGTGATGCTACGTCTTTTCAAATGGGAGAGTCATCATTACCCATCTCTCATGTATCTGTATCTGTTCGAGGATTTCCAGGAAGCTGGAGTAGGCATTTAGCCTTCTTTTCTCCCTCCAAGAGAGGAGGCTCATTTTCGTCTGGTCTTCCTAGATGTTGTTGTGCACGAAATCATTTCCGACTGGAAAAAACGTCGGGTTTATAGAGAGGCTGTCTATTCAATGAAAGTCTAACCAAGGTACTCTTGTTTTCCTTCTTTTTTTCTTCGTTTTCCTTCTTTTTCGTCCTATTTTCTTCAGCTGACCCAATGAATGGACGAAATCGACCACGGAGAGCACTGATGGAATCAAATTATATGCTCTTCAGTCTTTTTTTTCTCCTCCATTTTAACCCCCCTCCCCGATTATAAGACCTGTGCGCACATAAATGACAATACAGGAAACACAGAAAATAAAGAAAATAGCATACAGACAATACAATACGTTACAATACAAAACAACACAGGAAATACAATAGGTAGGTTTATGTGGTATAAAACGTGTTACATTTTTTCCCTCTTTCGACGTCATCCCGTAAGCCAACAGTTAGTATTCACACAGTTAGAGAGGATGTAAACCCTTGATCCGCGTGTGGGAGAGGTCACTGCTGGACTATGGATAATAGACATTAGACTTTCATTAATTTATTTTGGCTTTTCTCAATAATTGTATAATAATAATTTCAATGGTTCAACTTGTCCCCTGAACCAACATGCAATATAAGCAAATATGAATTGACTCTAATAAGAGAATATAGGCTGGGAAAACAACAAAAGGCAATGGCGAAAGAAAAAAACAAAAAGGAAGAAAAAAATAATTTGAGGAAAATGATAATGAGAGTTATTAAGTGAAATTGCTCAAGTAAATTCATTGAAAATAGTACAATTTAAAATAAAGTAAGTAATAATAGAATAAAGTTGTTAGTTTTAAGTATAATAGGTAGGTGGAATAAATGATCCAGTAAAATAGGAATAAAATAGAAATATAGTTATAATATAATATAATACGAAATGGAAGGAAACCAGAAGAGCGAAAAAAATACCCCACGTTAGTGAGAAGAGTTGTTCTCTCACCCTATATTTTGTCTCGATATCAATTGTTTTTTTTTCTTTCCCGCGATAATCTTGGTTTCTGAAGCAAAACTGAATCAAAACTCAGTTATTTTCGCCCTTACTTTCCTTTCCTCTTCCCTTGCTTGCCCATTCCGCCTTTTTCCTCTCCCTTCCCCATCCTCGCCTAAGTTCTCCTCCAAAAACTACTGTCCCTCCCCTCTGCCCCTGTAAAAAATACTATTATTTATTTAAATATTTCATGTTTTAGAGTGTTTTCATTGATGTATTTCACCATTTCTTTCAATAATTTGAGTGATTCAGCATCTTTCAAGAGTCGGTTCTTTTTCCTGGTTAAAACGTTTCTATATTTACATTTGAGTTTATTCATATACTTGATCGTCAATCTGAAATTTTCCAAATAATGATCCAGACTCCTAGCCATTGCCCCACATGAACATTGGTCGCTATTTAAATTTTTAAATCTGTATAGATAATGTGGGAGCCTACCGTGGCCCGTTAATATGTGATTTATTGGGATTTACCACAAAGCCATTAGAAATTTGATCGATAGATGGGATCTATACTCCAACATAAGAGTTGATTTTTTGTACTTCCTCCTTCCATCGGTCAATCCATTTAATATAAATTGGTTTTGTTATTTCAGTGCTGAAGAAGTTTTTCGACAATGAGAGGTTAATTTTATAGCCGTATTTTATTGCTTTTTTTGCTAATTTATTTGCGATCTCGTTGCTAAAATGGCCTGTATGTCTTTTCACATATACCGTATTTGATGACTTTGAGTTGCTTTACATATTCCTACTTTTATTTCATTTATATACGTGTTTCGGTTATCAGGAATATTGAATCCATGGAGGCATGATAAAATGTCTGTAATTATTTGAAACTCTTGATGTGTGTACTGTTCGGCGACATATTTTAGTGCTTGAGCTATAGCTATAGCCTCTGCCTCAAAATTGCTGCTATACTTGGGCATGTGTACTGTCTTATGCCATTATATTTGAAATTTATTAAAAAATACGAACGCTGCTCCTGGATTATTTACATCACATGAGGCGTCAGTAAAAATGTTTAATCCGAACGTTTTATTGATTTGTTGTTTATTTGCAAAGCTCATTTTTTTCTGCTGGGTGAAATTCTCATTTATCGACTACTGACTTCATGTCCTGTGTATCATATACTTCGTTCGCCCAGGTAAATAGTTTTTTTTTCTGCATTTTATTATATACCTTCACTTCTTTTTATATCCTGAACTGAACCGGCGGTAAATTTGCTAATATATTTATTTCGTTGTTTGCCACATTTCATTAGTCTTTAGTTATTCGTAAAATGGTATACGCTGAACTATTTTTCAATTTTTCCCCATATTTGATGTGTCTCTATGCAGTATCGGTGCCGTGTATGTGATTATTCTATCTGTTGCTGTTTTGTGTATTTTTCCTAAATGTTTCTCCTTGATACCTTTATTCTTTCAAGTAAACTTGTTTAAATTCATTGTCAATTCTGATACGTTGTCTTTTATGTATTCCAGGTGATGTAAGAACGTACACCTTTCGTCAAATATTACCCCTAAAATTTTTATCTTGTCTACTAGTTGAATTTTATTACCACCCAGTTTTAATACTGGAGGGCTTTTTATACCTAATGCTTATTATATGTAATAAGATTTTAGTGTAATAAACTCAATTTGCCTTGTTTTCCCCCAGTTGTCTACTATTTGTTAGGCTTTATTTGCTGTTTGTTGCATCTTTTTTTTGGGAGAGCATTACACAAGGTAGTCAAAGAACTGCTTCGTATCTAAAATTACAAAACACCTGACCAGGGATTCGAACCAGCAACCCCTCGCTCTACAGCTTCTTGCATGCGTAAGAGAACTGAACCACGCACAATGCATGGGCCAGTTTAACAACGACGAGCCATTTATACACACTATTTACTGGTGGTGGTACGCAGATCTCGTAAGATCTCTAGCATGTTTCCTATCAAGTGAATCTTTTACGGTGTCTTGCTACTCGAAAACTGCTCCTAAGGCACGCACAAAAAAGTGACTTCTTTGTGTACCCACATGTGATTTAAAACGTAAAAAACAAACACTGGGCATGCCTTCTATAAAAGGCCATTGCGTGGTAGAATACGCAGAGGGCTCACTCTACGCTCCACAATTTAAAAGAAATATCATAGAGCACCGGGTTGGCTTCGTCGACACTTCCAACGCGTTGCTGAAACGCAAAGGCGCAACAACATGGACAGTTGTTATCTCACATTTGCCCTGTATATACCTGTGGGGTGTCCACGTATTGAGCTGCACATCGCTTTTCGTGTGACACGCCGATTTCTCGCTATGGCATTCATTTATCTCTTCACTTCACGTTCAAATGGTAACCTTTTATTACAACTTCATTGATATTGGAAAATTATTCAATGTCACCAGCATGTAATAATGATCGTTGGTTTCTAAAGTTCAAAAACCAGAATTATGATAGAAGCCGTGGTTCAAGGCTCCACAAATTTCGACCACCTGTGGGTATTTAACATGCAGCAATATCTAAGTACACGGGCCTCAAGTGATTCCGGGGGCATCGAAAATTCAGCGTCCACCGCCCGGATTCGATCCCGCTGCCTGCGGGTCAGCAGTTGAGCCCCATAAGCATTAGACCACCAAGGCGGGTCAATGTCGCCTGCATGGTCTTTGTAAATTATAGGTCCCCTTTCACATTCTTTCTTATCAATGTTCTCTATAGCTATAGACGAGACCATAAGTACTATATGCTTTCCCGACTCTTCTAAATTCACAAAGGCTAGTTACATTCCATTAAACACTTTCCAAATCCTGAAGTAACTCTGCTAGTGTAGCTTCACCTAATAAGGTCCTTGTTTATTAACAGGTACCATAGCAGATAATTCGTTCTCATTTTTATCACATATTTTTAAGTATGCATATTCGTAGTTTAGTTCCGGTAACACGACAAATAGCTTGGGTAACTTGCACGAAAAAATGGCCTAAATAACATATTTACCTAGTGTATATTCTGGAGCGTGAAAATTAGCTTTTAATCAGACCTAATGTTTTTGTAATGCAGATTTTTTAACGATCTCAGAGTTTGTCTGACCTTTATTTTAACGTTTATTCTGTATCGAATCTCTCTTATAATACAGCTACCTCGGCATTTTGATAAAACGTAATATTCCTCGGAAACATGTATCACTAAAAGCAAGCAGTCGTTTAGATGCCTTCAACATAAATTTACAGTTGCACCGTCTCAACTAAAACTACAGTTTTATATTTCTTACGTATACTCACGACTGTGCATAAACGCTGAGGAACCTTCACCAGAGTACTTTCATCGATAAAATGAATGCCCGTAGAAAACGCACTTCGTTTCATTCTTAAAAAAACTATGAAATGGCACAACTAGTGCCGCGCCGTGAAAAGGAACACTGAAACTGTAATTACTAGCAACACAAAGAAAGCTCCATCTCATGCACCTCTATATATCACAAAGTCTTCTCCCAAGCTACGAAATACCTCAACCGTCTTCAGCCGCCTCCATTGATACCACCACGTCACGATGATCGTCACAAAAGGCTTGCACCTTGCAGTGGGACGAAATTCTATACAAATTCAATTTTTATAAAAACGGCAGATGGTTATGCCAACTCACTTTATTCGTGTACCGGTATATGACAAGCAGGATTCTTTGAAGAGAATCAACTCCAGAATCTGCATTAGTTCTTGTAAAAGATAGGCCGCTCTTACGGGATTGTCCACTGTTATTGTGTGACACTTCCCTGAACTGTATTGAAGATATGTTATTGTTTCTTTTCCAAACCATTTTTTCGCTCATGATACATTAGGTGCATTGTAATTTCCATATAAATAATACACGTCGGTAGACTTTGAGCGTAAACATAAAAAATAATGAATGAATTCACGGATGCAATTGTTAAAATAAAACTACACCAAGAAACAAAAAAGCAGATTTCTTAGTAAACACCACGGCCTGACTGTGCGTAGAACACCGTAATGAGCAGCGTACATAAATTATGGTTTCCGCGTTGTTCTTTGTTGCATCCTTGAATATTTGAATATGACTGATCATTACGGGGTGTTTAAAGAAATGTGTCCAAACTCCTGCGAAATGAGAGAAATTCGCTTCTGGCTTGTTACAGAAATAATTTCAGGTGTCCGCAGACATCTCAAGAATGTGAAAGACGTCATTCCATGCCAGAAATAAAAAGGTTAAATATTTAATTTATTTGGTATACTTAGGTGGTTATGTGAATGAAATATTTGAAATTCACGCGAAGAGCCCATGCAGCTTTAAGATGTAGAAAAAATGGCTTCAAGTAATTACTGTAGCGTATGAAATTGAACCCAGTTTAACGGTGAAATCGGAATTGTAGCACCGGTGAGTGCGTCACGCTGACGACCAGAATGAAGTCACTGCTCAAAATAACAATTACAGAAGCGTATACCTTTTGCGCGCGTTCGTTAACGCTGTGCCTCATGCGCGCTATAATTGCAAGCGCAGCCCGCATACCCGCACAACGATGTCAGTTGACAGTTGATATAACGGCGCTCGCTCATTATGAAAGTCTACGAAGAATAGAAGTTTCGCTCTTCGACATTACGAGTTCGTTTCAACACTGAATATAGAATAGTTTTATTATTTCTAAATTATTGCTAGTGGCCGGTTTGTCGAAATTTCGAGGCTGCAGTGGAGTTTTAACATCAAGGCTTTTGATTGTCCTAATTGGCATAACTAAATAACTGCACTCGTTAACAAATCCATTTGGTTGACTGTAAATTATAGTTCCAAGTTAATGCATTTAGTGATCTGAAGATATTTGCGGCTATAAAAGAAGTAAATGTAAAGACTTCAAAAAATATCGCGTTTGCCTCATTTTTGAAGACTTTCGGAAATTTTATTGTAACACCCGCAATACTATTTTGTAAAAAAGAGGAAGTGCTGGGTCGCAGAGGCAGCAGCATCAATAACAGAAACAGCTGCACCGGTATCTGCAAGAGTGACTGTAGCAACATTTTCGATGAACATGTCAATAGCATTGGCAGGTGACGAATGAGGACTTGGGCAAATCAAAATTGCGCACTTGTTGCCTGATAGTTCCTATAGAACACCTAACGTGCTACGCCGAGATCACTTCTCTTCAAACGGCTACAGCAAAGGAGGTCGCCACTTTCATACTGCATCGTTTCGTGCTGCGTCATGGAGGCCCCCAAGAACTCCTCAGTGACCGTGGCTATGCCTTCTTCTCCAAGGTCGTTGAACAATTGCTCGCTAAATCTGCTATTGTACATCGCACATTTACTCCTTACAACCCTTAAGCCAGTGGTGCTACCGACCGCTTTATTCGTACATTCGGTGACAAGCTCGCTATGTACGCGCCTGATCACTCTAACTGAGACTTAGTTCTTCCATTTATTACCTACGCCTACAACACGGTGACATAAGCTACAACGATTTTCTCCCCTCTTTACCTCCCCTATGGCCATCAGCTTTCCCACACCATTGACACTATTCTGCCCTATCGACTGGACGCGCCCGAGTGCCTGCCAATCGTTGTCGCCGCCAGACACGCCGAAGAAAGTTGCGAAGTAGCTCGTCGCTTTACCGCCGCTGACCAGAACCCCCAAAAAGCAATCCGCTATGCACAGAACTCAACTTTGTTTCCGGGTGCTCTTTTGTAGCTCTCAGTGCCGCATTGCACACCTGGGCTCTCTTCAAATCTCCTGTCAAAGCATAGGATGAAGCATATCGTATTTTGGAACAGACTTCTCCAGTGAACTACCTCATTGAGCCTCCTACGCCATCGTTAGACCTTTGACGTCGTAACCACGAGGTTGTACACGTCCAGTGACTGCAGCCGCCCCATTTTTTTGCGGCGCCTGCAGACGACTAAGTCGCCAGGATGGCTTCTTTTTTTCGGCGGGCCATTGTAAAGAAGAGGAAGTACTCCGGCGCAGAGGCAGCAGCTTCGAGCGTGCATTAGAGGCTCGAGCTCGTTAACAGCAGCCGGTGCATTGCCTGACTAGCAGCAACCTCTAAGCTGAATAAATCTTTATAATATGTATACATGAAAACACATATAGGCGGACCAACTCCTTCCTCCAATTTTTACTATTCTGTGGCATGTAATTATATGCTATGTAAATATATGCTACTGCTGCTGCTGCTTCAGTACATGCAGTATGTGTTGATGTTTACATAGTATGATTCGTGTCTGCTGCCTTATTTAGGAGACTTTTTTTCTCAATTAGTTTCTTTGCCCTTTTTTACTTAGCTTAGTAATGTATGTGGTGCATATTTTGATATATCCTGTACTACAGAGGTGTGTCTACCTGTTTTCCAAAACAAATAGAAAACAATAAAAAAAGCGGAGCATAGAGGCGTGTACCCTTTTTGTGTCTCCACTTTGACGAAAGTGTACTTTATTTTCATGCAAACATATATCCACATTGTCATGAGAAAACTGTTTCTCAAAGCGTTATGCTGAAGCTAGTTAAAATAAAAGAGACGTGACACAAGCGAGGCAGACAAACACGAACGCTTTCACCTGTCCCCCTTTCTTGTGCTTGTTATTTTTTCTTCGTACTATTGTCAGCTCTTCACTAAACCAACTAGTTAAAGAACCAGTTCTTCTAGAGGTCGTTCACTTGAATGACAACGGGAAATGTGACATCGAGCGTACACGATCACCTGTTCAATTTAGCGGAAAAGCTTAACCTTCTCTCATGCGAAAAAAAGTTCTTCCCAGTCTACGAGCATTCACTACTATCAGTAATGCGGCACATTTTTGTTCTCTCCATTTTTTGAATTATATATATGGTGCACTAACACACAATCCATGCCCGCCAAAAGCAGAAAACAGCAACTCTGTGGAAGACACCGGAACCTTGCAGAAGAGATTGGCTGTGCACCTGTAGTAACATTTGCTTATGATTCAGGTCAATGGTCTTTCCTGATCTCCACTTCTGAAGGATACTTGAATTCCTGAGGATGAGCGAGACCATATGTACATTTACTGTTGATGTCACGGGTATGCTTTACAACACTTTACAAAACGTTGCCCTCAAAGCAACGTAAAGGCTGTTGTCTTTACAATCTTGTAAAGTTCCAGAACCATCTTGAACTACTCCGAGCCAGTTGAGCGACGTCATGCGTACCTTCTGTGGTTCCTGTGTCTGTTTTACATAGTTCAAATCATTCTTTGAGAGGATTACACTTTGAGAGGATTACTGACTGCTGGATTGACCTTGATCATTGTGGCCTGTTCCTGGTTAGAGTAAAGAAAATGCAGCAGCTGTAGCTATAAAAATAACGGGTAATAATAGGCTTCATAACAGCGAATGGCTTGCTTGTTCGTGTACCTGAGAAACGACTTCAAGGAAGAGGTGCTGAACTTTAGCAATAAACGCGGCGAGCTTCAGTTTACGTTCGAACTACCACATCAGGATCGCCATCATTTACCTATCTGAACATAACTTCTTGCAACCTGCATATATGCGTCGAACTTGCAAAACAAAAAGGTACAGGAGAAGAAAACTGATCCTGTCCTTTGACTCAAAGTGCGAAAAATTACGGTGAGACGCCTTCTTGCCACAAGCTCTACCTATTCTGGATGCAAGTAAAAAGTCGAGCGAACACAGAGTAGCATCCTGCGCTGTGCGAATCAAATGCTCAAAAAAAAAAACTTGGATTGTTTCATTTTATCGGTCATACCTGCGTTGCTTCAAAGGAGCGCTGGACAGCTAGATTCCAAGGAAGATGCAATACTTTCATAACTTTACCTTACATATACACGATGTCACAACAACAACAAATACATCGCCCGTGAAGTATTATGTACGCGGGGCTTTTACAGTATCGTGAAAATGAAGTGGCACGAGCTTATGCATAAATGGTACCAGTGCAACTTATGTCCTGAATGAGTGTACAAACGAGTGCCATGGAGCAATGTTCGCCATCAGCACGACCAACGTGGTGTGTAGGATACCCTTGTGTTGTGGAGCTAATTACGTGGTCTAGACAGGAACGCACGCAGAAGGTCAACTGCGCTAATATTGATACAACTGTGGTGTACGTGTCTGATTGACAGAAATGTTGACACAGTCTATTGACACAACTGCAGTGAACGTATTTACACAACTGCAAGTAGGTAAATGGAGCTACGTACCGAGACTTCTCGTCACACATTACGCTTCATGCATGTGCTCGTTTATCTACGGTAATACTGCTCAATTATATAAACCACAGAAAGAGATATTTCTGAACCCTGGTTAACACCAGGAAGGCCCCGTCTGACAGGTGTGTTGCGGATCACTCACCATTAAGCAAAAAAAAAATAGTATGGAGATTACCTTAACCACTATCAACAGAGGGTGCTGCAGACAGGGAAGAACATCTCTGACATTGTGGGTAGGTGTGGAATATTCCTTGTTTTTCAAATCAAGGTAAATGAAATTTCTATTTTGCATAGAAATGTGTCAATGCTGGGATATACAGTATAGGGTCCCAAGGCCAGAAAGCCGCATTGGTGTCTTCTCTACATGATTATAAGATCAGAATAACTAAATGAGCACAAAAATTAAAAAAAAATCCATGTCAACCCTAAACCACGGTAGAATAACAATAAGAAAATGTGGGGTTCCACTTCTCAAAACTACTATAGGAATTCGAGAGGCGACGCAGTTGAGGGGTCTGGAAATTCGGACCACTTGGGGTTCTTTAACGCGCAGCCAAATCTGAGCACACGGCTCGGGTGCAGTAGTTATACAAAAACCTACAAAGCTAGGAGACGTGAATGCTTTAATTAAGTATATGGAACTGTTTTCTAATTGTATAACTATTGATAGATTGACATATATGCCCACACGTGCTCGTTTGTTTTTCATTTTCTTGTTATCGTTCAGTCACAATAAAACTGCTGCCTTTCCCAAAGCGCTCCCGAATGACAGAAAACTTTCTAGATAATATAAGAATCTTTCGATGAGATTACGAGTAGAAAGGAAACACTAAAGCTACTTGTGTAACATACGCAGCTGATAGAGATGAACCTGGAATCTTTTATAATACCTGTATAAAAGTTGGCGCGCTGGACCGTTTGCCCGTTTATCGATGGCCGACACTCCATTCCTTGATATCACTGCACAGCGCGCATTGCTTGTTGTAGTCAAAGTTTTCGTTTCCCGGTCTCATGCTCACCGAAATAAAGAGCATATACTTTAAAAAGAGTTTTATGTTGGACATGGCGACTGCTGCCTTCAGTAAAACATGCAAAGAATGGAACCATGAACAGTAACAATGCATTTCTGCGCATTGTTCCTCTATAAATAAGTATAAAAAAGAAAAAGCACTGAAAGCAACGTTACACGCTATGAATAACTGATAGGAATATTGACTCAGGATATCAGCTATGAGTGTATTTTTTAATGCATCAAGAGATGACGATCTGTAGATGGGCCAGGAAGAGAATTCCACGTTTAGATAGTCCTGATTTATGGTGTTGTTTCGCCGTAGTTAGTATGAGCTTTAGGCAACAATACATTATTCTTTCAACAAAATCAGTGGGCTTATTATTGCGCAAGAAATCCAAGTAAATAATCTCGTCTGAGAGATCTTTATAAATCGGCACATAAAGCATGGTAATTAGGTTAAATGAAGGTAAATCATTAGTTGTGATACTTAAATTTTCATGTGTACGATATCATTATTATCGCGACTAAAGTTAAAAATAAGGAGCAGAGCTTGGTTTCGTGTGTGTTAAATTGATGAGAAATTACACTGATAGGCGTTGCCATAGGCAGCGATACCGCAATCAATATCACTGTGAAATGAATGCGTGATAAATTCAAGGGAGAGCATTGATTGATTGATTAATTGATGAATTGATTGATTGATTCATTGATTGATTGATATGTGGGGTTTAATGTCCCAAAACTACCATATGATTATGAGAGACGCCATAGTGCAGGGCTCCGGAAATTTCGACCACGTGGGGTTCTTTAACGTGCACCTTAATCTGAGCACACGGGCCTACAACATTTCCGCCTCCATCGCAAATGCAGCCGCCAAGGCCAGCATGCGAACCCGCCACGGCAGGTCAGCAGCCGAGTACCTTATCCACTAGACCACCATGGCGGGGCTAAAGGGAGAGCAGGAGTAGAGAGATGGTGTCTAGCTTTTCAAATATGTTCTTACGACGAGAGAAATTCTTTTCTTAACTTGTGAAAATTGATGGTGGAAATATAGTTCTTCATCGATATAGACCGTGGGAAATGAAACACAGTCGCTAGTGAAAATGAAGAGGGAGTCGAAGTTTACCAGAGGTGAGAATAGTAGTCGCCTTTGAGAAGAACGAAATACCACAAATTTAGTTCTGTTTGGATTTAAAATCAAGTGATTGTTCTGGCACCAAAAAGGAATGTTACCGAATGGAGTGTTTATTTTATTTTAGTTAACGATGTTAAAGATACATTTGAGTCTGAGACAGTAGCGTGCTAGTGTCATCAGCCGATAACGTGCATTGTGAGGGTCAAACATGTACGGGAACGTGAATAATACAGAGAATAATAGTCACAAGCTTGAGCCCTGTGACACCCCCTTACTGTTTTAGTGTCTGAAAATTTGCCAGATAAATGAACTGTAAGCTTTCTGTTACAAAAATCATTTTAAGAAATATTTGAGCTTATCATGGTATTAATAGGCTTCTAAGTTTTAGTAACATACCGTGATTAATTGTATAAAAAGCCTTGCAAAAATCTAAGAATACGGAATCAAAAATAAGGCCTTCGTGAATAGAACTACTCATGTATACTAGTTCCGACATTAGCGCCAAGTCAGTTGAACTACCTAAACGGAGACAGAACTGGCCATCAGTCAAGAAGGAAAGAAGAAAAATCGGTTTATTTTGGTCCTGTGGAACGTGACTGGGTCATGCACCACATATATTTTTTCAGGTATAACTATTCAAGCAACTAACGAATGGTTTCTCAATCGTTTTGCTGACCAATGAAAAACAGAAATAGGTCAGCAATTAGAAATAATCGACAAATTCTGATTCTAATGATGAGTAGAAATTTAATGCTCACAAACGTGTGTGGAAGACGAGAACTGGCGCATTCAGCATGGTATGGCAAATTCCAGTTTTAAAGATGCTCCTAATTATGAGGCCCAGTGGTGAAGAGAATAAATGACCTACTAATTATATGTGGTATACATCAATGTCATTTATTCCAGGAGAAGTATCTTTAGGTTCTTAATCACAGTGAAAACTTTATATGAATTTAAAGAAAAAAAAAACTCCGCTAATGCTAGATTCAGTGCCTGTGTAATCCTTATTGTATTTTTTAAATCAAAAAGATGTCACTGAAAGCATTAGCGAACTCAAGCGCCTCACCGTGCGTACAACCAATGTCTAAAATTTTTCAGTGTGAAGTGTGACACATGTCTGTAACTACCATTGCAAAAAAATTAGCAAAACAAAGCTCAGTAAAACATTAAAGACACAATGAGATATGAACCCGGTTCCACTGCATACGACCCCAGTACTCTACCACTGAGCCGCACCAACGTTTACAAATCATTTGGAGAATACTCTTAGGCAGGCTAGATGACGGGAAAGGAATTGCAGTAATATGAGTAATAAAGTGTTTTGTAACTCTAAAGGAGCAATCAGGTGTCACATATTGCGAATTGCACAAACAGTGGGTCACTGAGTGCTCTAACCGTTCGCAAAAGCTCAATATTGTTGACATATTAACTGCGGCGCATACCCACTGTGGAATATTGGGGTGATTACCAAACATTCTGCCATAATTATTCGCCGTCAAGCACAGCCAAAAATGCCCACAGTTTCTTGGAATTGGGTAGTAGGTACCATGCTGCTCCCAAAAAAATGACGAAGGTTGGCGCAGTGTTCCTGCCTACTACACAATCATTAAGGTATCCTGCAAGTGTGCGTGACATATACCTATACAGAGAGAGATAAAGAATAAAATGAGGAGAAGCCAGGGAGGTCAACCAGAAATCGGAGCATCCGGTTCGCTACTCCGCACTAAGGGAATGGAGAATGGGGAATAAACATGGGAAACAAAGTGAAGAGCAAAATAGAGATGCGAAAGAGAAAAAAAAAGTGAGCTGGGGTGCTATAGCCTTTTCAATAGGCCACTATCAAGCAAAAAGTTCAATAACACCTTCACTGATTTTTTGTGCGAAGACAGATTATGTCGCCTTAAAAAGAATGCTTAAGAATACTCTCAGAGCCGCTCTTCGAGCTTTCGCTGGGACAGTGCTGCGCGTTCCGTGGAGGCATAATGAGTTTTTCGTGACATAGCTTCCCAAAAAACATCGCAGAAACTTTTGAGTGCATATTCAGCATCTTGTACCTGGTGAATTTCAGACCAATAAATATTATTTACATATACTATAACGCTGTTCTTATGGAATACATTAGCAAGGTATCGTGTGCTTTCCGAACTATGTGACGACCTAAAGATGACAAAGATAGGAAAATTATCGCTAACACCAGTTTTATTGAGCTCTGACATAGGTGTCGCAGTCACGCTATTCATGGTAAGCGTTTCTGTTCCAGAAATCGTACATCTTGTTGATTTGATATGTGAGGTTTAACGTCCCAAATTCACCATACCATTATGAGAGGCGCCGTAGGGGAGGGCTAATGTAATTCTGATCGTCTGCGGTTTTATAACATGCACCCAGATGTGAGCACACGGGCCTACAACATTTCCGCCTCCATCGGAAATGCAGCCGCTGCAGGCGGGATTCGCTCCCGCAACGTGCGGGTCAGCAGCTGAGTACTTTAGCCACTTGACCACCGTGGCCGGGCAAAGTACATCTTGTTGATAATGTTACAAGTTCTCCGTAACTCAATCCACTAAAGTGTTCGGCGTAGTTTACACACAGCCTACTGTCGATATCTAACAAATTGATATTGATATCACTCACTATGGGCACATCCTAATTTTCTGAAGCCCCGCCATGGTGGTCTAGTGGCTAAGGTACGCGGCTGCTGACCCGCAGGTCGCGGGATCAAATCCCGGCTGTGGCGGCTGCATTTCCGATGGAGGCGGAAATGGTGTAGGCCCGTGTACTCATATTTGGGTGCACGTTAAAGAACCCCAGGTGGTCGAAATTTCCGGAGCCCTCCACTACGGCGTCTCTCATAATCATATGGTTGTTTTGGGACGTTAAACCCCACAAATCAATCAAATCAATTATTTTCTGAAGCTAATATGTTGAATATAGAATAGAGATGAAACATGATTTCAGATCTGAACATGACATTGACGAGTGGTATGTACCGCACAAGACACTTTTCAATAATGCAAAAAACTGAATTATCAAACTCAATTCACACCGACTCACACCACGCCGTTGGTATACTAATATCATGCCTTCTAGTGTGGGCGATATTATTAGGAATAAATGTAACTTATCCTCCGTGACAATCACTTATGTGATAATAGTACTTTGTCTGATAAGGCGGAACTTGAAGCATGTTAGCATCAGCTGGACGAAGGTAGGTTTTGGTTATTCATATGAAAGAAAGTAGAATAGAAAAGACGGTGGGTTTGGAACACTTAACACCACATATCAATTATTGGAAAAGAAAAGGAAGTAAAGAAGCCGCGAATATTGAAGTGACTTCGCCGAAGGCTTCTTGCGGTTAAGTTAACAGGGCAGTTATTGTCAGATAACGAAGATCGAACTTAAGCGAATGGGATAGAAGCCATTATCCCCTTGTATGTTGTATTTCGTGAAAGCTTCGAATAGAGAACATTTTTGTAAATACGCGCAGATCTGATTCTGTCTGAATGTGAAGTATCCTGCCATGGGTTGTCTTTGGTCCATGTATTTGGCATTTTTTGTGTAGAGAAAGGACAACCTCATTTCCTTCTTGAACGCAAGAGCCCTATAGAGCACATCTTTTTGTTATCCAAAGTCAAGTGATCGTTGAGATACAGCGCTGGATCAGTCACACTTCCAAAGTCAATCTGGGATGTGGAAATCTGTGCTCTTCATGCCTTCTAAACAAATTCATTCTTTTTTCTTCTCGTGACAAAGAAAATGCGCAATGCCATTTTTTTCACCAGATTTTGCAGGAACACGGTAAACACAAGCAATGTTATAAGTCGAGACAGGACAGCCTACTGCCTGCCCAAGCTACTTTAGAATAGCAGCACAATTTTATCCTTCAGTATAGTTATTACGCCCTTTATTTGAACGTTGTTCATTCGGAAATAATGATCAAGTTCTGTCAGCGTTTTTCTTAGGGCTTCATTGTAACTAGAGAGGGCATTGTTTGCAGCAATAGGATCGTCCTGTCTCGCACGTATTGTATCATATTGCTTGCTCATAAATTCTACAGTCTCACACAGTCTCACAAAGTGGACCCTTTTCATTGATAGTGCGGTTCTTGATTTTTTTGGAAGGCTTCCTGTTAGGACACTCAAGCAGTCTTCCTACTTGTTTTCAAACTTCATGTAGAGGGGTCTGACCCCTGAAGCGAGTTCAACTTGAATGTCATTCTAGTTTACGGCAAGACAACACACCAAAATACACAATGGCGCAGAAGCAGCCGTGGCGAGCCTATTTTATATAAAATATCCTTAAATAGAATTCAAGCAGTCTGCAGATACAAGAAGTCGCGAGTATATAACATGTAGACTTTGCCGTGGACTGTTACTGAATGTGGCAACGACGCTGTCTGCCGTCTTTAGAGTTGTCACGCTCTTTTGGGAGGTTGCGTGTAGGACGGCGGTTAGAACTGCTTGCGCAGCAGTTAGTTTATTTCTATTTACTCTGCTTTGAAAGCTTGGGGAGGCATGTAGCCGCTGGCAGGCAGCATTGCATCAGTTGCACTCGGTCGAAGCGTGCCTGACCGGATTTGCCGTGAACTCAGGCAGTATGGCACCAGCATGACACCCCACGTAGTTCACCAGCGCCAGAGACTGTGGGGCGTTTCGAGTTCCTGTTAACTCGGGAAAAAGAAACTGACCCCCACGTGAGCAACAAAAAGGGTGGGTTTAGAAACGTCATTGTCATGACCCTCCAATTACCTAACGGCGCTTTCAATGCCCATCTTCCGAGACCCAGTGCAGTGCGTTGACTCCTCACATTGGTGGAACTGCGGCCCAGCCGCATGCTGTGTTCACGCACGGCGGTTCAAGGCAGCGCGCGTGGCAAAAACTTGGAGGTCACCGACAACCTTTTGTCCCGGTCCCGTTGAGCTCAGGTAGCTCTCGGAAGCGGGCGGGCTCTCGACAGGGCAGCGCCTGAGGTGCCTATTTTTGACTGCTTCCACGTTTACGTTTATCCTGACAGATGAGCTCGTAGGTAGATAGTTACAGCGCGAGAACAGAACGACGACACAGAGACAAGAAGGACACGAGGGCTTGTTTCTGTGTCGTCGTTCTGTTCTCGCGCTATAACTATTGTCATGTCATACCAACTAGCCCAAGCTGCCACACTTCTCGTAGGTAGAACCACGTGTGGGCAGCTAGTGGTTCCTCTTACAGCCCTCAGTGGACAGGCAAATTATTGCCCCATCGTCAACATGTTTACTTGTTACAGGGAAGCGGTCCTATGGCCACAAACCCCAGAACTCCAGAACTTGTAGCTCTGTCAAAATGATTCTGTACACCACAGCTGTTCCTTGCCTCTATGACTTTCAATAGTTCTGAACTATTTATATTTTGGTTGTTGTGTTATTTGGGGCAAGGGTATGAGCCCTTATACATGCAAGAAGGTCGCGCCTTCGAGGCTGGTTTTTGGTCGACCAAGCATACTGACCTATCAGAGGACAAGCAGGCGACGATTCGACGAGAGGTGTGTAAGCTCGGAGCACCAAGGGGATGAGGTCCCGAAGTTCCGATGAGTGTTCTGAACCGGGCTTGCGGTGTTAGGCACCATCGGCCAAGCCGAATCCCGTAGAGTCACCCTAGAGAAGATGGTTCTTTACCAAAGTGTTTTTCTTTTTTTTTTATGAAACCTTGATGTCCTTTTTATGTAACTTTCGCACAGTCTGTAAATACAAGCTTTTCTAAGCGCACTAGAACTTCTCCATCGTTTTTGCTTCATCTTCAAGCGACCAGCAAGTCAATCGCCGATATTGGAATAGCGGCAGCACGTTTTGTCTCTCGATTTGCTATACCATCTCGGGTGGTGCATCTCGAGCGCCGAGTGGTGAGAGTTTATTTCTTCAACATCGCAAAGAAGGTGGATTTTTCTTCGCGAATGTTTCGATATTTCAATTTTGCGCATTTTGTAATTTGTTTTCGTGAACAGCCACCTTCTCTACTGCGTGAAAATTTGGGGTTCGACATACGATTCTTATCTCTGCAAAAATGGGTTATACGTGCGATCATGTTCTGATCTTACTACGAGCATAGCAAAGCACCGTTCTCTAAATTAAAGATATTACTATTCGACTTCGTGCGGGAACTAATATTAGCCACATATATTAACAGTATCGCTAAAACAATGGACCATTTCCTATTTTATTACTGTGTATACCCCGACGCCTAACGAGGAACCATATATCTAACAATTTCAATATGTCTTCCTCAAAAAACGCCTATAGCAAAAGACTGCTACAATACACGGGAATGAAAGTTTGGAATAGCATAGCATTATATAAATACCCATACCTAGTCCTGTTCCCTTAAAATATACTACTTTGAAATACTTTTCTTTGCTTCAGTTCGCTGTTACTTCAGGTTGTAATTTTATTACTACGTATATCTTAGGGGCCCTTTATGTGTTTCAGCAATAGAAGTGCTGCTCCAATCGCTCCAAACTGCTCCAAAAAGAAATGTTGCTCCATGCTGCTCCAAACAGTAATCTTTGGTAGTACTTGCTTCAAAGCTGCTCCGAAAGAACACTGAGAGAATGAGAGTGACAAACGTTTACTCTTTGATCAAGTCCTTAAGAAACTTAAAAATGAATTGTTGTACTCTCATCCCACTGTGCTACTAGTGTGCAGAATTATCGGCTCTGATCCTATTTGCGCAACACAACTATCATAAATGTCCGTTTTTTTCTTCAGCTGGACATGCAGGCTGGTGCGGTGAAATGTAAAAGTGAACTAGATTGCTTTTATCTCATACCTGTTATCTACTGCTCATTTGGCAGCACTTATAATGAACTGCGGTTACTCATAAATTGTGGTGCTTAGCTTTTCCAGTTTAAATAGATTTCTACCCCAAGTATTAGTATTTCAAATTGCAGCTCTTATCCCAGCACATTTTTGACAACCTTCCATTGTTTGCTTCATGAAACTTACTTTGATTGTTGTCTGCTAAATACATATCATGATGAAAAATACTTACGAGATGCTTCGACAGTGCTCTGAACTTTAATTATTTCATGGCAAATTTAATATCTGCTCCTAAAACACTAGCATCTGGTGTAAACTAGCATTTTTTATGCTCCGAAAACTCTTATGGCTGCTCTCTAAAAAACTTTTCCTGTCCAAAGTGTGCTCCAAAAAGTAAAAAGTCACTTCCATCACTGGCGTTTCCTTTGCTAGGTGTAGAAATACTCTTGTTCTTTTAATTAAGCTATACATGATTACAGCTATTGTTACTTAGAACTACAATATTCATTCTGCAGTTCTGTGCATCCATAATAACCAAATTTTGTCTTAACTTCAAGTTATGTACTTCCTTTTTTTCTGTCTGCTCTTTCAAATTCAAGGGACTGTTGTTTCTAGATAACCATTATTTCTTGTATGGTCATATCAAATTTGAGTTGTTTACTTCTGCATATATTAATTAAAACTATTACAGTTTTTGTTGTGTATGCTTTCAATGGGACCTGTACTAGCTTTAGGCTATATGATCATACAGTTTGTGCATATTTTGTTTGGGATACACTCTCAGTCAAGTGCCGGATAACGTACGGCATATAGGCGGCGCGCTCTTGCGTACTGACTGAAATCCTGTCTATAGGGAGCCCAGCAATAAGAAATACCTGTGACAGCGGCCCGGAAGTAACGCTAATGGTCAGTAAGAGCGTGTGCAAGAAGGAAAAAAAAGGGGGAGAGCGACCGTCTCAGTCGCGCCGGCCTGGCGCCAGGAGCCGGCCTCAACTTATGGCGAATTCCCCTGGTAGATCTGGTGTGGCCACCAAAATTTCGGAGCGAGCGATCAGAGTGTGCCAAACGAGATCTGCGAGTGGAACACACGAATGCCCCGCGTGAGGTCTCTCCGGAAGTTTTTTACGTATACGACACCTAACGAGTACGGGAAACGATTTTCTTTTCTGCTTTCGACGTTTCAATGACAGTGTCGCCACTGCAATGCCCGCATTTTGACCACGCCGTCTCGCAAAAAGCAGGGCTACCACTTTCCAATTTTAGGAGTGTAAACAAGAGCAGTGGGTTACTAGACCACCTGAAAAAACGCTGAGGATAACCCAGCTGCGCGACTCTATAGGAAATGACAGCAACGCATTCTTGGAGTTCCGGCGAAAGCCGTCTCTGCAAGACGGAACACGCGGAACGCTCTTTCGTTGACTGGATTGCTCCGAATCCACCAGTGGAAAATGCGAACTTGCTCTGAATCTACCAGCGAAGCGCGGATTGTGAGCTTTGGAGCAAGAAAATGTACTCCCGCTCGACGAGTGGAACTTGCCATTACGCCGAACCGTTCAGCGCCAAGCGCGAGGGTGGAAGAAAAAAAGAACCTCCCCCCCCCCCCCCCCGCACTCCCTGTGCCGCCGCCTCGCCCGCTCAGCGCGGCGCCGGCATCACGTTCACCATCGCCTGAATGTCGTGGCGTTTGTCCCGCTGTCTTATGATGGTCATTTTTCTGCATGATGGTCTGGGACGGAAACATTTTTCAGTGCCTTACGGCACACTTTATTTAAGATATCATACACCTCTTTCCATTTGGACAAACACTGGGATGTGCAGTCCCAGTGTTACTCTTTCGGTTTTAATATAAAAGAGTACAAACAACTTTCCGTTTATCAGTTGTCGAGGTATTACATTGTGTCATGCACTAAATAAAAGAGTACTAGTGCATGCGCGACAGCGCACTGAAACACTGGCCTATGTATGTTGATGCTCGTGTTCTACAAAACAAGTTGAACTGATGATTTTAGGAAAGCATGGAAAAAAGAAACAAACGGAAGGCAGCGAGACAAATAAAGATCAAGATTGAAAATTGAGTGGCTGATGTTTGATTTGTGGTTGCGTAATTTGATGATGAACATCAATACAGAAGTCCGAAGTCAGGTGCAGAAGCCAGCAGGAGAGCGTATGTCACCGAGATTTGCTCACTCTTGAAAATAAGTACAGTTCTCATATTCCAGCATGCAGTATTTGTAACATTGAACCATGACCAAGAAAACCAGTGTACTGCTGTTGAGATAATGTAGCAGCTATAAAAATCCCCATTTCCTAAAGAGCAACTGCATGCAGTAACAGTGAAAATTTCGAGGTTCGTTCTGCATCATTTCTTGACCCCAACTGCACGCGGACGTTCGCGAAGAGATGTGCAGAAGCATTATTTATTCAAGGGGAGACCAACGCTTTCGTCGCTAATTTGTGTACGTCATACCTGACCTTGGCGCGCGTTTTGGCATTCACTGGAACCGTGGTGTAATGCTGAATAAAGGTAAAAGCAGCCACTCCCCATAAATAGGATCAGTTAAAGACAGGAAATGAGTAAAAAATAACTTTATATCGCGAGCTAATGCGCCTAAATTCTAATTGCAGAAATAAGTAATTGTCTAAATGCTAAAAAGGCGCAGCTACCTCAGCGTGCAGCTCACGGCAATTCGCACGTATGAAATGCAAGTGTTATAGTAGGCACGCTGAAATACCCCTGCAACGTTTACGTGCGAAAGCGCATTGTCTTCAAACAGCTGATAATAGGCTGCTGTCACTGACACGCATGTACCTCCCGACACAAATAAGTGAAATTGCTCACAGCACACGCACGTGCGAGAAACATACGTAGGCTTCGACAGCCAAACACATATTCGTCCTCGAATTTCGGTGAGCTTAACACGCATAGACCACAGGGAAGCACTAAAACGACGCAGAAGCACACCTTATTCGTTCTTGTGGAACGGCGCACCACGAACCGAAGTCGGAGGTGAAAGCGCTCACCGTGGTTGTCTCGAGTTCATGAAGCCCTACAAACTATTCGCTGATCATATGCATGCATATGGCACAAAAACAGTTCAAGGTTCCGGTGACGGTTTGGAAAAAGCCACTTGGTAGATATATACTGGTAGATAAAGACTCTCCTTCATGCGGTAGTGCTGTGGTGCAATGGGTGAGACATCTGCTTCACGTGCATTATGCCCCGAGTTCGATTCCAGGGATATGTGTGCTTTGCATGTAATGTAGCAAATGTAGATGATTGTAATACTAATGGCCTTCTAATTACCTATAGTCATATTATCCACCGCATTATCGGCAAGAAACCACTCTCAAAAGCGTAAAATAATGCCTTTTTCCCGCGACTGCGTCAAGGCCCGGCCGCCTACGGACATGTCGCGCCTAACCGCAGGCCTTATTTTGCCAGGAAAAATTTGATCTAAAATCTCGGCTAATCCTTGCCCCGGCTATCCTGAAGGCCACTTCAAATTGGGCCGGTTTCTCTGTGACACGGCTACGGAGCCGCATAAAGCGGTGATAATTTGTCTTGATTTCCTGCATGCAGGCGTGTAGTATAGCCAGGATTTGACTAAGAGTGTATGTTTGAAATAAAGAACATTCATTTGTTTATTCATTCGCTTATAGCCCTTTTAAAGTGACTAGCTGATTAAGCAGGTTAAAAGTGCCACCGACAGAAGTCCGTCAATCAACTCGAACACCCTTTCACCTACGTGGAAATTAATACGCGGCGATCATCTATGCGACACCCCACATATAGAAAAATGGTGCTTGGATGATGTTGACATGGCTGTGAACTTCTGAAGAATGTTATTTTTACGCAAAATCAAACAGGTAATAGTTTAAATTTTATTTCGCGTTGTGTTTTCGTGTCCCGTCACTTCGTCGCTGTGTGGAATGGTTTCTTATGTTTAACTTCGAATGATTCAATACCGTGCACTACGTTCAATAGAAAATTTAGGACGTATGATAAGCACCCAAACAAATTATTCCAAAAATAAAATATTAAAGAGGCCCAATCTTCATACATATAAACTATTCCTTGAAATAATACGGTAATTTATGTCTGACAAACATTCCTTTCAGAGTAAATAGAGTGTGAAAACGACAGGCTATAATTTAGAAAATAGTTTTCTGTCAATACCACATAGCACAAGATATTACGTGGAACAAAAACTTGATGGTAAAATTCCTAACCTCCTCAGTATCTATATCTTTACCATAGATATCCTGAATTCTAAAATTAGGAAGCAAGCGTATGAAAAAAAACAATAAAAAATTATAACGTCAGGGGACTAAAACAAATAAAAGAATAATAAGGTGCTGTATGAAATGTTATGTATCAAGAAATAATAAAGAAAATGGTATTGTCTGGGAACTAAAGCAAATAAAAGAATAATAAGGTTCTGTATCAAAAGTTATAGATAGTTTAGATTTTCTTTCTTTTTCTCTTCTCGCGTGTGGCTTGTGAGCCCTTCAAGTTGTACCAAGTTTTTTTCTTTAAATATTATATTGTGACTTTTTGTGCTGCTCGAGAGTTGTACGTGCATAATTTTCGGTAAAATTGTGATTATGTTCTCTTTTTATTTTTATTAGTGCTCTATGACTATAACATTGATCTGAGAAGTAGTATTTATTATCATGTACATTTTTACATTTGTAATTGTTTTTTCCTGCTGCTGCTGCTGCTATATGTGCGGCATGGCCTAGTAGGGCAATGTTTGCCTACAGACGTGTCTTCTTGGACAATTTCGTAATTGTTCCTAATAAATTATGAAGGAAGAAACTGGCCTGCTGTAGGATTGTTTCTAATATATAATCAAACAGCCCGGAATCTCATTTTTCTACCTGATATATTTATGTCGTAATTTTATCTTTTATCTTTCATCTTGATACGTGTATAAGACTGTAATAAACTATATCTGAATATAACTGAAGCGCATAAATTGCATCAATAAACAAACAAACAAATAGATAACTAAATTATTATTTTTTTAGATGAAGCTGTGCTTGCTGCAAATAAATATGTATAAAAGAGCCATCCTTTTACCTTCAGCTTTTGGTTCATTGGTACGTTTTATCCCCAACACTCACCTCCTACACCTTCTTCACGTCTCCTTGCTGCTCCAGTATACTTCTTGAGAAATGGCTATTGCAAAATATTCCGTGTACGGATATCGACGCCTATGTTATTCTTATATTATCTTATATTTGATTGTCGAACCAGGCTCTTTCATTAAATAAGTGAACCTTCTCTCTGTATACACTTTTATTACGCCCTTTTTATGTATTTTCAAATCAGACAGTATACTTATTTCTTCTTCTACATTATCGCTCATATAAAGTATATGGAGCAAAAGACCAGGCATACCGCCGAGCTTTAATACCTTATATTTCAACGCAGTCTTTTTTTTCCTAGACAGATGTTAAATCAGTGTAAATTGAATAGACTTGAACTCGTTGTGCCTAATTTGACAACCAGTTACATTAGCGAATGAAACCAGTTGGCCTTAGAAGCAATTGACAACGCATGGTGACCACCTTTTCTTGTTTAATTGGTGTCGAGTGACATTATTATTATTACATTAGAGAATCCATCTTCATCTATTTTGCTAATGTTGTCAAGTCTGTTCTTCGTGTTCGTTGACGAGCAGCTGCTTTCGCCGTATAATTTCACAATGGGTCAAGTTCTTTGCAAGAGGTGGGCTATCGATGCCAAAAAAATTGCAAATGAATGGGTTGCAAAAATTAGCTAAAAAATTCCACAACTTGTGTGAAACCTTACCGCGACAACCTTGCTTCTTAATGAACCTTTATTTTTCGCCGTACGCTGTAGGGGTATGATTTGAGCTCTTATGACAGCATTTTATGCGATAAAGCTATCATTTTTTAGCCTTGCCAGTCATCATAAATTAGTTCGAGTGCCTTTAAAGAATGGTCAACAAACCACTGCAGAACCAAGCATAAAAACTGTTCCCTACTCAAATACGTGTGGGTAGAGAAGATGTAGAAAGACGTTAACCCACTTAGTTATTTTTAATATTTTTCCTTTATTAAGATGAGAATAAAAAAGCATATTTTGCCATTGGTTCTTTGGGAATGCCAAGAATGAACCTATCTTACAGATAACGACCTTCTAAGTGATTTTACGTTAGAGCAAACTGAATGCACGTAAGTGATAACGCCGCGGTGGTAATATTGAGAAAAGAATTGAACAAATTTTGTAAAAAGAACTTCAATATGAAAAAAAAGGGTTTCAGTGGCACAGTTTCTGTGAGGAACTGCAACCATTAGCACGCCCATAATTTACAAGGCATAAAAAAAGAACTCTCGCAAAATTGCAAAGAGCACGAAACGTATAGGGGGGCCCCTCCTATACCGTCACTTCCATGAGTGCAGAATGGAATGTGCCTTATCACAGCAAGCACGGCATTCGTAAGGCCACAATTCGTGTGGCTAAAGTGGCTAAAGTGGCTCCAGTGGCTCAAATGTTCGGCTGCTGACCCGCAGGTCGCGGGATTGAATCGCGGCGGTGCACCGGCTGCATTTTTGATGGAGGCCAAAATGCTGTATGGCCATTTGCTCAGATTTGGATGCACGTTAAAGAACTCCAGGTCGTCGAAACTTCCGGAGCCTTCCACTACGGCGTCTCTCATACTCATAAGGTGGTTTTGGGAGGTTAAGCCTCACATATCTATCAATTACTTTGTGTGCTTCCGTTCTTTCTCCATCTTTTATTAGCAAAATAACGTTGTTTGTAATCGCAATAAAAAACAATGAAAAGCACTTGCACTTTTTTTCTCGTCTTCTGTTTTCTAGATACCGCGCAGTGAAATATCTTGCTAAAGCAATTTCGATAATGCATATGAACGTCTATTCTAGAAGGGGGGGGGCGAGGTTTTACAGTGTTTATACATTTACCTCACCGACAATATGCGTCTCTCTGCTGAGGCTCGGTTTTTCCGCGCCATAGTTAACATTGAAAAAGATGTGAGCAATGGACTAAGAGTGGGCCGTTTGAAACAAGAAAACCCAACTCTAGAATGCAGCTGAAGTTTGTGCAAAACATTTTCATCTTGTAATTGAGAATGTTCGAGGCGCTGCTTGTGAAAACTTTTATGACGTCGTATAGTCTGCTGCCTCGCATATACTCAGTGACCGGGTCAGTGAAACGTGTTGTTGACTCTGTTATAGGGTACAAAACGTGAAAGACTTAGCTTAAATAAGTTAGGCTTACTCGATTAAGTGTAGTAGTGAGTTCACACAAGCATTGTCCTGTTGCTTGTGTTAAGCTGATGCGTTTATTACTTATGTCCACTCAACACGCTAAAGCTTGAATAAGCAAGCGTGTTTTGTAATTAGTTCTGAACCTTGCTTGTATTTTTTGCCCAAAGTGGCATCCAGTTTATGCTCTTCTTACTCTATATAGCAGGTTTGATGTGGCACGACTATAAGTCAGCTTATGTTGCGAATTCTCTAAAGAGCAAAAAGGGCATATTATTGGCTCTCTTCATAGTTGATAATTCGCAGGATCAGCCTGTACTTCTGAATGAACGTTTACAGTAAGAAGCGCTCTTTCCCCATTACGTACTCAGTGCATTAAAGTTAGAAATATACACCATTGCATGAAGTTCTGCCAGCTTTTTTTTTGCCCTAAAACATCAAGACTCATGAAAACAAGAAGTGTGGGCTTCTCCACAACTGCCGGGAAAAAAACTGCATTGAAGGAAGCCGCGGAGATGATTCCAAATGATACGCTTGTATATTCTTTGACTTCTTTTTTGTTCGCAAGAGACCGGTTTATGCGATGCAGGGTGAGACATGCTGCATAGAACAAACCATTCAGGTGGAGCAGTTGGCGACTACTAGGGTAACGCTTGCTGGGGAAATATGGTGACCACCTCCATCAGTTTACCATTATGTGCACCTGAGGCTGACAACCATAGTTAAATTTAAGAACAGCATTATTACGGCACACATGTTTCTTTTCCTTCTTTATACTTTTGGGTACTGAATGCTCCTCCTTGTAGTACCTAACTCTATGACGGACATGTTAAGAGATGAAAGTTTAAAGGGGTTTAGAGTTTAAAAGCCTGCCCACAGTATCAAGTCTTCTGTAAAGTCTCCTTTTGTTGAATCGGCTTCACCACCACCACCGGACAGAAGGAACACGTGCACTGAGAAGGCTGCTCCTGAAAAGGAGGCTCTGGAAGAAGCATAGCCATCACTTCCAAGGATAACCCCCGGCAGAAAAAGTGGAACGTGCACCGGCAGCACCACTTTCTGCGTCTGGCCAAGATGAGGTGACAGAGCGTAACCGAGAAATTTTGACGATGATCAAGTCTCTCATCAATGCCATTCGCACGCTTATAGGCAACACGAACACGCCTACAGTACAATGCGCAGTGCAAGTATTGGATGCCCTGAGTCCAGTGCTTGCCAACTTCGCATAGACAAAATTTCTCTTTCACTGCCTTCATTCAGAGACGAAGTACGTAGTGCGACAGTTTTACAGTGGAATGCCAGAAGACTTAAATCACGGATCTCATGTTTTCGACACTATGTTTTCCGCAACAGATTTCCTCTATTAGTAATATGTGAACCTAATATGTCAAAAGCGATAATGCTTTCTGGCTACGAAGCCTTCATTTCATCGACTTGTAGTGAGCCCAGCAAATTAATTATATATATCCGCACAGATTTAACATACATTCCACATTTGGTGCAACCCCATAACGGAAATCAATACGCATGCCTCTGCGTTGCAAAGAAGGTAGCCTTCACGCTTATCGGCACATACGATCTCACCATCTGGTCAGTTCGATGGTGAAAGACTACATGACATCTTGACCACTAAACCTGGACCTTGGATTGTGATTGGTGATTTCAATGCTCATCACTTGCTTTGGGGAAACACAAATATTGATTCCAGAGGCCAGAAACTTGCTGAATTTGCCTCAAGACACGAACTTACCGTTATGAATGAAGGCAGTCTAACGTATTTGCGTGGTTCGAGATATAGCAGTTGCCTGGATCTTGCATTGGTGTCACGGCAATTCACCCAACAAGTGTGATGGTTCACTGATATTGAGACTCACGGCAGTGATCATATTCCAATGTAGCTGAAGGTCACAGGTTTTGCAACTGCCTCCTCATCAACTAACAGAAGAGTTAATTGGACAATGTACAAGGCAAATGTGGAAGAGGCATGTGATGATATCGCGTGCGGCCTCGAGGAGGTAATGAAAAATGTGATGGAAGAGGTTACGTGTGCCTTTAAATACACATCAAAGCGTACAGAATTTGATATAGAACTTGAGCGACTACGAACGATTCGTAGGCGGGCGGAGAGGAGGTGCAGGCGCACTAATTCAATTCTTGACCTCAGAGACGCTCGACGTCTACAAAAGAAAATCCAACGTCGAATGGACGAGCTAGAGGACCAACGGAGGAAGATATTTTGTGAATCACTCGATCCTCGCAAGCCTATGTCCCATATATGGAGGACGGTGTGTGGCCTTGGCTCGACTCCACAACAACGTCCATTCAGCACATTGGCTCTCCATCAAGGCCGCCTGCAGGTTGACGTTGCTGAAGATTTCTGCGTGAGGATTCCGGGCAATGTGGTTACCATGAGTGACGAAGTTCCCGGGGATGTTCCTGTAGCACGAGTTTATGAACTGAATATGCTTTTCTCACTCGAGAAACTTGATGCAGCTCTAGCCACCTGCAGACGTTCATCGTCACCTGGGCCAGACGGTATTACATACGCTGCTTTATGCCATCTTTGAAGACGCGGCCGAGACCAGCTACTAAAATGCTACAACCAGTCATGAAACGATGGCGTCGTTCCAGAAAGGTGGAAATCCAGCCGGTTGGTACCAATACTCAAACCCGAAAAGTCACCGCTTGATCTGGCATCATATCGACCCATTGCGCTATCCAGCTGTGTGGGGAAAATCATGGAAAGAATGGTTCTGACACGCCTCGAGTGGTACCTTGAACGCTATAATATATACCCAGAGGCCATGGCTGGTTTTCGAAGAGGCCGCTCTTCTATTGATAATGTCATCGACCTCATAACCTCTGTGCAACAACAGAAATACCTCAAGCGCATGTCGGTTGTAATGTTCCTCGATGTGAAAGGTGCATACGACAACGTAACGCACGATGTCATCCTAGATGCCTTGGCGAACATTGAAATCGGTGGAGAAATGTTTCGATGGATTCGGAGCTACCTACAGAGGAGATCCTTCTTCGTGCTCACTGCGGAAGGCCGCACCGTTGATCATTACACCACTCGTGGCGTTCCACAAGGCGGGGTTCTCAGCCCTATGCTGTTTAACCTCACGTTCATTGGCCTTGTACAAAGTCTACCTCGACCAGTCAATATCTCTACATACGCTGATGATATATGTATCTGGGCTTCAGCAGTGACACGACTCCAGGTACGCGCAGGGCTCTTAAAAGCAGTGAGAATAACGTCGACGTACCTGCATGCTCGAGGCCTCACAATTTCCACCGAGAAGTGCGCCTTAGTCTCTTTTACCCGCAAGCCCAAGATCTGTTATCCTGTTTCTATCGACAACGTGAACCTTTCATATACGAGACGTCACCGATTCCTGGGCATTATTATAGACAGAGATCTCTCGTGGAGTTCTCACATCTCGCACTTGAAGAAGAGGCTCAGCTCTATCACACACGTGATGAGATTTCTCGCTGGTAAAACATGGGGCACAACAGTGTCATCTATGCTTCAGCTGTACAGAGAGCTCTTCTTGGGATATTTGCGGTATAGCACGCCCGTTGTTTCGAACGCCGGAAAAACTAACATCAGTGTCCTGCAAAGCATCCAAGGCCAAGTCCTCCGCACATGCTTGGGGCTACCTCGGTGCGCTAATACGTAAGCAACAATTGGTATTGCTAAAGATCATCTGATCACTACATATATAACTGTCGACACACTCCGGACACATATCCGTCACATATCCAGAGTGCCTAACCACCACCTGGCTAGCTTGCCACTAGAAAGACCAAAGGCAGCGTTTTCCAAAGTTGTTGCGGCTAACCGGAATTCCATCTCGTGGAGATTCTCGCCCACCACCATTGCATTATCTCCAGAGTGGTGCATGAAAAGACCGACTGCGCACCCTGAAGTGCCGGGGATATCTAAAAAGGCAAGCCTCTCATCTGCAGCCCTCAAGCAGATCTCACTGGACCTTTTGCATTTGTCGTATGCTAACCGAATTCATGTTTACACGGACGGTTCGGTCTCGGGAAGTTCAACAGGTACCTTTGTCATACCATCTCGATCAATCACCGTCAAATTCAAGACATCACACGTCACTACATCTACGGGATCTGAGCTCGCCGCTCTTCGAGCCGCTGTGGAGTTTGTTACGCAAGAATCCCCTAGTAGATGGGCCATTTTCTTCGACTCCAAGGCAGCCCTTTAATCCGTGCGAAGTCTACGACGTGGAAACTACCACCAGATGGTGTATCGTATTAATGAAATTGGTCATCGCGCTGCTGATCAAGGACACCACATTGTTTTACAATGGTTGCCGGGCCACTGTGACATCAGTGGTAACCATCTCGCTGACGACGCTGCCCGATGTGCCCACGATGGAGCGCCCACACTTTTAATACCCTTGTCAAGAGTAGACGCAGCTAGAGAACTTCGTCACATCGCGCATAATACCACGCTTGCGCACTGGAATTCTCCACCTAACTCCAATCATCGCCCTAAGAATCTTAGGTCATTACTTCAGAAACAACTGCCATCCAACATTTCTCGACGTGACGGTACAATGCTGTGCCGGCTGTGGACTGGGGTAGCGTTTACTAAGTCATTCAGCCATCGCATTGGCATGGCGGATTCATCCATGTGTGAAAGCTGCAACTGTATAGAGACTATTGAACATCTCTTGTGCCACTGTGCCAAATTTGATGAAGATCGCCGGACTCTCCAGTGTGCCTTGAATAGACTCGATGACCGGCCATTTAATGAAGCGAAGATCTTAAGAGCCTGGTCGCGCAGCACATCAGCACAGAAAGCCACACGAGCCCTCCTGAGATACTTGACAGCAACTTCATTGAGGGACCACCTGTGAAACTCGGCATTGTGTGTGTGACGTGACATGTGTCTATCCTTCTCTCTCTCTCTTTTACTCCCCTCTCCCCCCATGTGTAGGGTGGCAAACTGGACGCATAGTCTAGTTAACCTCCCTACCTTTCTTGCATTCCTTCTCTCTCTCTTAAAGGGGTACTGACAGCAGTTTCAGAAGCTGAATTTTACTTTGTCGTAGAACTCTCCTGTAAACAGAGGTAGCTCTCACTAAGTTGACATGCATGTGAAGTTTAACAAACGCTGATAAGCTATGTCTATTTGTCATTAAAGCATATTTTCACAACGCGGACTTATACTGACATCAACGCAAGCGTAACGCCCCGATAAAGTACAAGTTATAGTAACTTTATGCACCAATATGGCTAGCGGTGATAACGTCACGTACAAAAACATACAAAATGGCCGCTCACACATCGCCTTCTTGATCTTTCGCTGTTGCATAGAGGGCGACGCAGTTCAGCGGGTTCATCAATTAAGCGAGCAAGTGAAGTCGAACTTGAGCTGTGTCACTGTACATGCCCGTGTACATGCATGAAAATGGGATCAGACCACAAGAGAATCGCTTAATATTGATTTGTCGACATGACACCAACACGCTGTACCGCGACCAGTGACAATTAGGGTGATCTTACTTTTAACTACAATGAAATCCTGCCCGATCTGGGGATTAAACGGATTTCGACTTCACGCGCCAAAGTCTCGACAGCGACTGGATGCCGGCCAAGCGAATACAAAGTTTTGTCCAACGTTGACTGCGCGCTTGCTTGTCACACCCACGTTTGTGACAGATGGAGAAGCGCTACGGAGACGTCACGATATCTTGCGCCAGTTCATGACTTGAAGCTCCTGGTACTATATTATTTAGAGACGCTTGAATACAGCGGGGGGACTAAGGCTGACCTCTAAAACACGAAATTAACTTTTACAAGCGCACAAAAGCTCATATCAGTACATTTTTCGAGTTCTTGAGCGCACCTATAAACACACACACAACCCCGCCGCGGTGGTCTAATGACTAAGGTACTCGGCTGCTGACCCGCAGGTCGCGGGATCAAATCCCGGCTGTGGCAGCTGCATTTCCGATGAAGGCGGAAATGTTGTACGCCCGTGTGCTCACATTTGGGTGCACGTTAAAGAACCACAGGTGGTAGAAATTTCCGGAGCCCTCCATTATGGTGTCTCTCATAATCATATTGGGGTTTTGGTACGCTAAACCCCACATATCAATCAAACACACACACACACACACAACCAACAATTATTTTGTCAGCAACCCTTTAAGACACCTTCATGAAGATTTTTGACTTGATTTTTTTTCTGACTTTCGCGGACATTTTCTTTGAGTTCAAGCCGGAAGACCTATGTGAATTCCGCGCCCGAAGCTTCACGATCGATTATTCGAAGGTGGAAGCGCTGAATTCTTCATGCATGCTCCTACGAAAGTTTTATCGCACGCTATATCACGTTTACTTATTTGAACCTTAAATCGATCACATGGCTTTCTTTTTTTCACATCAAAGCCCAACAGTTTTTCATTCCCGAACAGATAGCGGTAAGTTTCACTTCAAACGCTGTTTTCCTAGAGGCGTTAGTATTTTTATTTTTCTTTGCAACTTCAAACTGCCGTTGTCGGCGGCAAATCAAAATGTGTCAACGTCAGTGTCACTTTACCGTCAGTGTGAGCGTCATGATTTTTTCAAGGAGAGTGGCAAAGCTCTCACAGCTTGTCGTCTAACAGCAATTTATAATGCTGTAAAGCCTGGAGTGTACAATAAATAAATAAATAAGTAAATAAATAAATGAATAAATTTTCAATCCTCAGAGTAAATTTCCCTGCCCATCTGCTTCTATTTACATACTAAACATTTCGACAGCTTTACTTCCAGGTCAGGCAATCCTGGAGGTCAGGCTTTGCTCTTGGGGCACTCAACATTGCTTGAAAGGAACTCCTTCCCCGTGTGTGTGTGTGTCAGTCGTGTTCCTGTGCATATGTCCCTCATATACAGGCCTCCGACTTTTAGCACTGAGTGGAGTAAAATAAATACATAGATGTGATACACGTGTACTTGAACAAGCCTGTGGATGATAGCACAAAACAAGACCATTACAGCGCAGCCGCAAAAACCTGGTGTATTTTGTAAACCTCCCGGAAATCATCAATGTGATAAACGGACAAATTTCAAGAGGTAATTCACAAAGTATTGAAAGTTTTGGGTAACATTTCACCTATACTGCAGGTACAGACGAAGCACTTATACAATTAGAATATGTGAGTGATTCAACACAGAATACAGGAGCTGAAAGCTTTTAGTGGTAACGAAAAAAAAAATTGATGTCCTGTAGGTCTGAGGGCTATAAAAATTCAGTTGTGAGGCAGGCTACAGCGCTCAAACGAGTGCGTTCTTAGACCAAAAAAATTCAAGTTATGCGATTGAGCTCCCTGGTGCGGTTTACTTGTTATGATGCATAAAACACCGAATCCACTGCATTACACTGCCGAGAACATTGCCTGCATTGTTCAAATATTGTGCTTTAATTGTGGTGTCTTTTCTGTGTTTCGCATGCAACGTCTATATACGTATTGCATTGGCAGATAACGAAGTTCGAGGCAGCTGCACAGTTTATCCCCTAACCACAACAACAATTTTGGAAATACAGCTGAAGGCAAAGTGTTGATTTGGTGTTCCGTATTGCAATTTTGAGGCGATAATTTTCCTTGGAGGCCATTCTTGGTGAAACAAAACGGCATCACGTTTACCGTCCAAGAGCGCTTTGACAATGTTGCTGCATTGTTGCCGACTTACAAGAGCGCAGTGCAGCAACATTTTCAGTATAGCGGAATAGAACAAAGTATTTAGCACCACCACCAGACGCCTGCGTGCATGAGTACTGTGCGGATAAATCAAACAGTCAGACCCACGTTGTGGTCCCAATACCGTGGTCCGGACTGTTTCTGTCACTCCACCGGCCTTTTATTGCCACGGCCACACGAAGTTATGTCGACGCCCTAAGCATGTCTATTGGGTGTATGCGCCATCGCTCGCAAGCCGTACTGCTGCAAATAAAGACAGTTTGCCAGAGGGTAAAATGTGCCCGTTCTTTACGCTGTATGCACTTGCGTGTTTTCTTTAGCGGGTAATACCATCACACAAAACCATGCCAGCACCACCATGCTTTTTTTGTACTTTGAACATATTTTCTGAAGGGACAGCAAAGTACGAGCATGGGGAAGTATACTAACACAATACTTTTTATTCCAGATACACGTAGTTGATACCTCCGATTCCACTGGATATGCAGAGAGTTAGACTCAGAAGAAAAAGCGATGGAGCATAGCCCGCGAAAGAGTGCTCCTACACACAAAACCTTTTAAGATGTCGTATTCCCAGGTGGGTCAGTGACTTACAAAAGTAAGGTCGAATGAAGGCTGATATTTTCTTTCTCCCAAGCAAGGGGCTGGTCAACCCCTTCCGACATATTCTTACAGGGTGTAGAAATTGCCGGACATCTGTGACAAACTAAGCCCACCTGTGGCCATCACCATAACCACAACTACCACCAAACATTCACTAACATTTCGAATATTCACTGTTGGACCCATGTTGCCACTAGGCAAGAATGTGTACCCGTTATTCAAAAAAAGTCATTCGTAAACAGCGAGAATCGTAATTGAGATCTGCTCCACTTCCGGGATCTTTATTGCCCAAAAAATGCTAAACTCTTGACTGACATCAGTGTTAAAGAATTGTACAAATTCATTCTTGCAATGGCATAACGCTCTTTCGAAACATTTGTGTCGTGGTGGAAGTAGAGTAAATTAAGGTAGAATGAGTCTTTGAAAATGAGATTCAAAAATTGACTGTACATCAGTGGTAATAATAGCTATGGCTATAAAACTTCCGATAAACTTTGAAGACACACAGGTTGACATTGAGATCTCAATTAGTTTGAAATTTTTTTCATATTGAGTTTTGTCTTATCACTTTTTACATATGTAACTTTTTCTTAAGAAGTGGAACGAAAATTGTGCGTGTACAAGAAAAACCGTATTTGTTATTTTTATTTCTAAGGTTTGTCAGTGAACAAAAATTTCAACAAATGAATTGAATTTTTAATGCTAAAGCATGAAAATACACCTAGGGTATTGAGTCCAGTTGCAGTATGTAAGTCCTGTCTTTGAACAGATGTGAAAATATTTGTTTGCTCATGTCCTCATGTTCTCGAGAAAAGGGTGCACGAACCTGCATAAATGTTCTGAAAAAAGCATAGTCTAGGTACACGAACATTTCTTACCAAATTATCAAAGAAAGAGGGCAAAATTTTTCTAAAACCGATATACCCAGCTGTGACACATTTCCTGAGAGATAAAGAAATGCTCCATCAGATGATTGAAAAATCTCAATATTCAATTTTTTACCCCAATGAACCCTCACCCCACCCTAAGTCTGATGTTTGATTTTCGAGTTTTGCACCTAAACCTTAAAGTCGGTACTACAACTGTTGTCCCCCTTATTTTAAAAGAAGTTCGTCTTGGTGGAGCCATTCGGGAAACGAATATGTTTTTTAAGTCTCGAAAATGTATTATTTAGTTCTCTAATAGGTGAATGCAGTCTTTGATTGCCAATACACGAACAAAGCGGACGTGATTGAAATTCACCAACCACTATAAGCTACTGCGTTAACGTAAAATGCCGCTCACCATTTTCTCATCAAAATTTTGGTTATAGACACTGGAAGCATACCATGCACCGTCTGCATAGACAGTGTTTGACCGACGAAATGCTTGTGCAAATGCTTTCATTGTTGAAGAAATTAGACGCAAATGAACCGTTTTTATTTAGAATATTGCCAGAACATGACAGTTCTGCCAACGCAGATGTACTCTGTTATATCATTATGCTTCCACTAAGCTCCACCAGCATCTCTCTGTGTGTGTCTTCTTCCCCCGTTCGGTGAATAGTGCTGCCTGTTTATTTAGTCTGTTCTACTTATTTTACTGTCCGGCGTATATATAGAGCCAGCACGACGTGTTCTTCTTCGACAGATAAGAAATATGTCCTGGTCGGTGATTTTGCTAGTGGAGCGGTATTGAAGCATTTGTGTGTCTAACGCTGACTCATTTTGCAAGAGCAGTTTTATCGGAAAAATGGGTGCGCTGCCTTATCCTTGAAGGTTGGTCCACCTTTACACCACTCTGCTGTTTCCTTAAAACCTGTTGGGGTTTACGTTTGGCACACCAAAAGATGAGGAAAGACCCTCTTAGAAAATACTTCGGCTCGGGTGCACTTTGAACGTGGGAACTGAAATTAAATGGTTTGCCTCTTCTGCTCCTGATTTGGTAACAATTGCTGCCTTCAATAGAAATAGGATCAAACGAATGTAACAACAAAATTTATTGCTAGGTAATTAGGTACCTAAAAGTTATCAGAATTGCGATATAAAAAAAGACCGAAAAAATTGGCAGATCCCACGTACACTGGGAATGAATGATATGTGAAGCACGAATGAGAAAGGTTGATATGTCACTTTAAAATCAGCACAATGTTACGAGGTAGAGGTAAATGATGCCCTACAAGACTTCTGTGTAATGATTTTCATGTTTGAATGTGCCGTGTACCTTCTTCATCTATTCACGTAACGTGATACCAAATTTAGTGTATGTGGAGCTAGCGAAATGGCCGCGAGCACGCTATGAGCGTGGCATGTTGTCATGTTCTTACATGACACACGTGTCAGGATTATCATATTTGCACCACTCATATACTTTCGTTATCCATTGACGTATTGACGTCATGTAACAGCAAATTTGGTATATGTGGAGCTAGCGAAACGGTCGCGAACGCATCATGAAGGGTCCATTATATTCCAATGTAGCGTTGACGCGCGCGCACGCTGGGCACAGTGACGCTACGTTAGCAAAACGCGAGCACTCAATAGTGTAACGCCAGGCTTGACCAGCGCCAGTGCTATCAGCGCCCATCGGCGCGGCCCGACAGCCCCCGACGCGAAATGCGACATAGTGCATTTCGCGCTGACCGAGACAACACTGCGACTTCCTCTTTTCGGGACGAAGGGACGCCGGACGCGCTGAAACGCGCAAGCCTCAAAGCAACGCAGCGCGCCGCGCGCCTTCGAGTATGTGGCGCGATCGGCGCGTTGCGTTGCAAAGCAGGCGTGACGCGACGAAATGAACGCCGGCGAGCATGCGCACCGCGTCACGTCGAAATGTATTGGTGCGTTGACTGTGGCATGTAGTCATGTTCTCACATGACACGCACGCATCTCATGATTATCATGTTTGCCCAGTCACATACCTTCGTCATTTATTGACGCCACGTAATCCCAAATTTGGCATATGTGAAGCTAGATAAACTACCTAAAGCGCATGATGAGTGTGGCATATAGTCATGTTACATGACACGCATGCCATTATTTTCATGTTTTGATGCGTAATTTTACCCATCTCGTCCGTTCGCGTCACGCAATAGCGAATTCGGTACAAGTGAAACCAGCCAAACGGCCGCGAGGGCATCATGAGCGTAGCATCTAGTCATGTTGTTACATGACACAATTCTCATGTTTATCCTGTTTGCACCAGTGTAATACCTTCGTTATCCATTCACGTCCCGCAATACCAAATTGGGTATAAGTGAAGCTTAGCGAAACGACCACGATTACATCATGAGTGTGGCATGTAGTCATGTTGTTACATGACAACCATGTCACGATTTTCATGTTAGGGTCTCTTGCTTGTGTCCGCCATACAATCATGCCATATCATACCAGTTTTACAACATGCCATGTGAATGAAACCCCGGCAAAAGCTGCAGGACCATAAAATGTAAATTATGACATTCATGACAAACTTGTCTTAACCTTACTGTTGTGACTAGTCAAACATGTTCCTCATACGGTCATGTTATGCCATACTAAGTTTGGCATCGATACCATTATTGAAACGGCCAGGAAAGCTAAAAGTCGTAGGTGGTAAGACAGATAGATAGATAGATAGATAGATAGATAGATAGATAGATAGATAGATAGATAGATAGATAGATAGATAGATAGATAGATAGATAGATAGATAGATAGATAGATAGATAGATAGATAGATAGATGCGCTTAATGTAGCCGAAGTTCGCTAAGAAAGGCTACGAAATTAAAACGTTTTGACAGCTATGTCACGAAACAACAAAGAACAATGCGGAATGATGAGACACTTAGCCAGAATAATACTATGGATAGGAACAAAGGGGCGTATCATAGAACACCCATCTGAAATAAATGTATAATTTGTGAGCTACTTTTGCCGAACCTCCGGAGACACGCACAGCGAGTTACATTAAGTGCTAATTTTATATTTAAAAATGAACCCTTATAATTCTTCACCGATACAGATTTCAAGTTCCATATTTCTTTCTGTTACGGAGCTAATACACCTAATATATGCATAAATATATCTGTATATATATATTGTTAGGATGACCTGTGATCAGGCGTTGTTTCTCTGTTTTCGTTCATAAACATGTATAGAGACTTATTATTTACGTCTTGGGACCCTTTTTATTTCAGCTCTTTTGAAGCTTCTGCAATGAACAGAACAAAACGTTCTCCCCTGAATGCAACAATCGCATTTTTCTGTTGAGCATGTGCTCGAATAAAAAAATTGTAAATGTTCGGGCAACTTTTGACTCAATGCCCGTATTTCCATTCAACGCCTTGTTTGGCTTACAAATTTTTTCCATGGCAAGAGTAAATTTTCGCTCTGGCACCACGCAATTCAATGAAAACGCATCACTTCCATGTCATCACAAACTAATAATTGAAGATGAATGTATGAACCTTTAGGCCCATTCATGAATAATATAATTTAGAGAACATTCCTTGATAAAAAGTATAATATTCCATCCGAGACTCCTAATATAAAAACATTTGTCTTTGACAAGGACCTCCTTTATCAATTACATAAAAAGTGGAATCGCTCTTTCTTGCTACATGAGTTACGTATATATGATTTGTTTGTTGCACTTCAAAACTTTGAGACTCGTTCATTTTAGGACTGGTAGGACTGCAAAATGTAAAGCCAACACAAAGTCCGTAATATTATCAGTGCACCGACAGGTACATGTACTAAATGGCCCTTCGTGAACATAGTCTTCCTTTCTAAGTTGCTCATTCCTATCGGAAAATAGTAGGACATAAACGCATGCTCGTATTTCGAGTCAGGCAGTTAGGACTTATCAAGTAAGCAGCGAACACATCGCTTTGAATTAATTCGGCCCAGCATGCCCATTCATAACAGCTAAACACAAAATAGAGGGAGTGGGTGAGGGTGGAAAAGGAACACTGAAATGTTGCCAAACGCATGAAGGCGCTTCTTGACGTTTACTATCAACCAATCAGTGCTGAAGCTTGTTCGGCAACAACATACTTACAAGTCAAAGCCTATTCATCTGAAGGAACGTTGTTTAGTTGCACATCTTGCAAGTACGCGTCAGCAGACTCACCGTCAATTTTCAGGCACCAAATGCTCAGCTCCTGACCGGACTAAGTACTGCCGTACTAGAATTTAAGAATGCACTGGCTCTTTGTAGTGAGCGTAACCACGGAACAAGCATAACTGCAAGAATTGGGCGAAAACAAACATTTACAAGAGTGGGCTTCCGTTTTTATTTAAAGTGTCCTGTTTTCTTTCTTCATGAGTTTACGGCGGGAAGGCTACAGCATTCTTCAGATGCATGCACGTTCAAACTGATGCAGCGCTTCATAGTCAGCTAAGCTTTTCTCAGACTTCTCCTCTACCGAGTGTAGTGTTAATTACATTCAAAGCATCAGGAATTTCGCATATCTGTTATACAGTATGAAGCAAGCGAAAGCATTTTTTCATTCCTTAGTCTCGGCGAAAAGGGTGACTGCGCTGACTTGGCTTTTCCGCCTTTTCTTTGTCGTGTGTTTGCAGCCGCATTTTCGTTTAGACTGTCCTTAAAGGTTCGTTTCAAAGCGAAGAGAAAAAGAAAGCAGGAAAGTGCACAGGCATCGCATATCTAATGACGTCTTCGACAAGCCGTCTGAAGTGACAGATGAAACGAAAACAACGAGAAGGCGAGGGCCCCTTTCCTACCAACGGAAGTAAATAGGGCAAAGTGAAAAAAAGAAGCGTCAACTAATAGGCGGAGTCAAAACGTTAAAATAGACGTACTCCGAACTCATAAATTTTCTACTCTGTTAAGAAAAAATATATATGAAGGTCAATTATTGCGAATAACATAATGAATTGATTTGCCAAATGACTCCATGCGCCAATATAAACAAAATGACAACAAGAAAACTGCCTGCCCTTTTGGATTGGGTTCTTATCTTCTTGTGAATGTTGCATCCTAATTTCATGAACCACAGCTGAAAGAACAAATGAAAATAAAACTAAAGGCATACAGTGTTGTATGCATCAAAGCTCAACATTTGTGTAAGTTTGGTATACTGACGGTAAACTTTTAAAACTATTCAAGAGACCTTCCTCTGTTAGGGAAAGGAGGACAGCATAAGCTTGGCTTGAGCGTGAATGCCCCATTCTGCCGTTTTGTTTTCTTCTGCATTGTGTGATCCGCCATTTCAAATTTAGTATACCTTTCATATTTTTTTCAGATTTAGTACCTTTGAGATTCAGTATAGCTATATCAGACTTCCCCAGGACGCTGTTTTCAAGCTGAATTAGCACGCAGCCTTTCAAAGTCGTTTCAGCGTTCTTCTGCTTCTAGGACGGCTCAACGAAAGGACAATCACAGGAGCATCGTAACCTCTCGGCTTTCCAGGTACGCTAGTAGTGCATGGCATAGCCTTGTATACAATAGTATGCTAAGTGGTCAGAAAGGGAAGTGAGGACGAGAAGGACAGATGTGAAGTTGGGGGAGAAAGAAGGAAATAAGAACAAGTACAGAGAGGTAGAAAAAGAAAAGGAAAAAAGAGAAAGCGAAGAACACATACAATAAAAGGGAAGGAAGATGGAAAAAGTTGAAGAGACAGTGAAATAAACACAGAGAGAAATAGACTATAAGACACGGTCCCGAAAAAAGACAAAGAACGGGAGCCATCGTAGCCGTGTACTGTATCGTAGCACATTTGGGGGGGGGGGGAATAGGGAGGTGTGAGGGTACATTGTTTACCCAGTTCAAAAATACCCCTGAGTCTAACGTGCACCTGAATTACGCCTCCCCCAAAGGAAACATGCTGCAAGTCACGCTTTTAACACACACCTGTTCTTCCTGATCAAAAAAAGGAAAAGTACTAACAGTGCGTCACGCTGTTAACGTGAATGCAATTTCCACGAACGAACAAAATGCGCAATTTTTTCTTTCAGCTGTGGGCCGTCCAACTCTGAAAAACCACCCGATCCTATGGGCATGGGCCTCCATGAATCAAATTCGCAGGATTGTACATGAATATCCGTGTATATTAGAAAAATATACAAAGTGTAATATGTGTTTTAAATGTAACCATAAAGTGTACTGAAGGGGGCGAGGATTCGCTAAAGCACCGTTTGTGCAATTTTTTCTCCTTAATCCACTACCATTTAAAACTATGTTATACATGATCATCATCATCATCGTCATCATCATCATCATCATCATCATCATCATCATCATCATCAGCCTGACTACGTCAACTGCAGGACAAAGGCCTCTCCCATGTTCCGCCAGTTAACCCGGCCCTGTGCTTGCTGCTGCCAATTTAGACACGCAAACTTCTTAATCTCATTTGCCCACCCAACCTTCTGCCTCCCCCTAGCCCGCTTGCCTTCTCTGGGAATCCAGTTAGTTACCCTTAACGACCAGCGGTTATCCTGTCTACGCGCTACATTCCCAGCCCATGTCCATTTCTTCTTCTTGATTTCAGCTATGATATCCTTCACCCCCGTTTGTTCTCTAATCCACTCTGCTCTCTTCTCGTCTTTTAAGGTTACACCTACCATTTTTCTTCCCATTGCTCGATGCGTCGTCCTCAATTTAAGCTGAACCCTCTTTGTAAGTCTCCATGATCGTGTGAATACATGATCGTGTGAATGCAAATCACCAAATAAAATGAAATTATGTTGTTTCGTTCAGTGGATTAGACAGGTCTGCAATAAAAACAAAACAGGGTTCACAAATTGATAAACCGAATTCGGGTAATACTTTATGTGAGTGTATGGCCTACAACTAGCCAATATATTACGAACGTAAAAAAATAATCGTTCTCCTAAGATTTGACGAACGGAAAAAAGAAGGTGCTGCACAAAGACGTTCGAGGCTTCATTGGTTGATTTGATGATATGTGGGGTTTAATGTCTCAAAACCACCATATAACCATGAAAGACGCCGTAGTGGAGCACTCCAGACATTTCGACCACCTGGGGGTCCTTAACTTGCACACAGATCTAAACACAGGCCTACAGTATTTTTGCTGTAGGCAGCCGCCGCAGCCGTGATTCGATCCCGCGACCTTCGGGTCAGCAGCCGAGTTCCTCATAGCCACTAGCCACGGCGGGGTTTTGGCCGGGGTGATGTAAACGCTGGGGCTAATGTAATCAAGAGATAGTTATTTCCGACGGGAGTAATACGTGCACCACAATATTGATGTACTGAATCTAAGACGCAAATTGCCAAGGCATTTACTCTTGAGATCAGAACCTGTGCAATAAGATTACAAGCGGAGTACTAGTATCGGTAAACAGCAAAACTAGACATTTAAAACCCATATAACATGTGACAAAATGGTTTTTTCCCTTTGTCAATATTCAAGTTTCTTTAAGTTGTCGAAAATCCGGCATCGCTTGAAGAGCATAATTTAAGCTCTGATATTTTTTTACAAATGCCTGCCGCTAGCACAGTGCACACAAGAATGGTTGACGACGCGTCCGAAGTTAGGTCCTCATTTTATGTTGATAAAAACTTCTTTCTAACATTCAGAAAATTTTCGGAGAAATCCTGCGACGTATGTCACCAACCTACACGAACACTTTCACGAATAATTACAATTTCGAGCTAAGCATAAAGTCAAACTCGAAGAATTGTTTATTTTTTTTTCCGCACAAACTTGTATGTGCCTATAGTAGAAAAGGTGGCGCTAATTTTAGATTTAACCATTGACAGGCTAAATTTTATGCATTGCTTGTATGTTGTATATAGTTTAAAGTATAGAATACACTATATTTTTATTCGATTACACATATTTTCGTCTATTAGAGTAGTTCAGCCTATTGAATAGGTTTTCGTTACATGCTTGGACGGTTTTTTTTTTCAAGTTCAACATACTATCTATCAAAGAACAACACCTTATTTATATCTCCAATTAGTTTGTAGATTGCTTTATTCAGGCTACGTAGTTAGAGTTCTGTAGACCCAACTTGTGTATAATAGGTGAATCGTATTGCTCGATATTTCAGGGATGTATCGTGCTGTTTGTGTATTTGTTCTCTCTGTATAATTTCACGGGAAACCAATACTTTCTGCAGCATACAGTCCCATTTGACGGCCATTTCTTCCGAACAGTAAGAGCAGTAACAGCAAGAGCACTGAAACCTATATCACTGAATGCTTCTTTGAATTATAGGTCTTGACTGTTGTTCCTTTCAAATAATTATGCGGTATCTGCTGCCTACATTTACGCTTTAGCACTAGGAGTGTGAGTTGTCCTAAACTACACTATAAATATTATTATTATTATTATATGGAACGTCAATCTTTTTGCGATCTTTTATGGATGAAGCAGAGAGTCTGTAATCTTTCTGCATGCGTTAAAAAAGTGAGCACGCACCTCGCAATCCCCTGTGTTTTCACGTTTATTATGATGCAGTGAGGTATATAACATGTTCCATTTTCATTACGTTTCTTCGGTAAAAAACTTGGAGCAGATTGCCTGTTTATATTTCTCCGAATTGTGTGCACAGGCAGATAGAAGTGTCCAAGTGCAACCGAATGAAACAGCACTTGAGACAGAATGAAATTTCTTTCGATCAACCCCCCCCCCTCCCCCGTAAAGGATACAGCTGCAAGATATCCTTTATTAAGACAGCTCGATTATTTACGTAGAGAAGCCCATGGAAAGCCCAGCTGACCCCATTTTTCCGACAAATGAAGTCATTAGTTAGAAATTAGAAATATCATGGGATGAAGTGAAGACCTGCGCAAATGAATATTCCATGAAAGGCGTTTTCCGAAAAGGGTCAGAGTTTTTTCTTTCTTTTTTACTTACTTTACTCTCTCGGGAGGTTGGCCAATCGAAAGAGACCCCATAAAAGCACTGCCACTGTCGGTGACATACAGCGAATGTGGAAGCCACAAAAATACGCCGCATCAATTATCCGTGCTCGCCGCACGGAAAGTGCCGTTGGAAGGAGAATGCGGTCCGGTGGTACGTGGTGCTGAAGGTTGAGAAAAAATTGCCCCTCTCCACTCCAGTCCTCGTCGGCTCGCATGTCTGCAAAAGAATTGGATCTGCAAACAGTTGGGCGGACAGTAAGAGAGCGGGAAAATGTCTAGTCATTTGCGTCCAGCTCGTATCCTCCATCCCAGAAGCGGCTGCGACCACTGTGCACATTGTACACACGCACCAAACGCGCCACCGAACACACTCGCAGGCGAACGCAACGGCTGGACAGCTGAGAGATAAAATGCTCACGTATTGCAGGCAAAACGTCAGCCATTCAACTTTTTATTGGCACAGAAATTATTTGCACTACGATTGGTTGCATGAAAACCAATATATTATCTGGTGTTTTATGTGGGAAGACTTCGACATACTTATGAGGCATGCCGAAGTAGATAGCTCCGGAAATTTTGGCCGTTTGCTACTCGTTAACGTCGGCTCTCATTGCAGATTACATGACTCTAACATTTCGCCTCTATCGAAATGCGGTCACACCTAATTGGATTTAAACGCAATTTTGCAGGTCAGTAATTGAGCATCATAACCACTGCCCACAGAGGAGGAAATGAAAAGTATGCAGATACAATACCACACAAATTTCTTAAGGGCTCGTTCTTCGTCTTCACGGTACGCGAGGATTTTGCACAGAAACGGGGTATCTTGATTTCTTGACTGACAGATTGATTCAGACGTTGTGTTACTTGGATATGTTTTATCAGTCAAGATATCGGAGCTTGCGCGTCGCGAAAAGGGATGCAGTACCACTTAGAAAACCTCAACTTATTTATTTATTTATTTATTAGAATACCCTCAGGGCCCGTAGGGCATTACAGAGGGGGTGGGTACAACATTTATAACACACAAGAAAAAAAGACAAAATAAAGAAACAAGTGTCAGTGCGCAAATCGGGAAGGCAACATAAGTCAACTAAAAATGTATAAGAATTCAAGCACATACAAGACAAAGATAGATAATGGAAACTGCGTATAGTTACAAGCATTGCTGAGAAATTGCAGTCTTGAATAACAAAGGGTCTGTTATTGTTACAACTTCAACTGATCGTCCTCCTCTTTAGAAGATTTAGAGGTAAGTAGGGAAGCACAGAGAGGCTTCTACTGACGGAACCACATGCCATATTTTTTATTTGTATTATCTTTGACAAGACAGCGGGAAAAAAGCTAAACGGGTTACAGGCAGTGAAGTTTTTCGATCAAAGGTTCCATACTGTTGAAAGTAAACTTGTATTCATCAGCGAAAAAAATATCTTCTCCATCTCATGTTCACAACTCAAGCTTAGCCCATCCACACCAAATTATTGTTGCTTGTGGCTTCTATCTTCTTTGCATTATATATAGAATGATGTTCTTGACACTTGTAGTTGTGGTGAAAGAGGAGAGTCCCTTTCAAATAACGCCGGTTTTGACATTTTTTTGCTCCTTGTTCTTCAGAACTGTTGATGAGTTGGCATTACAATATAAGGCTGTTTCCGTGCCAGAAATTAGGAATGAAACTTTGTTTGACCTAACAAGTCAATACTATTGGACGAAGATTCCCATTTGTTTCTGGATTACTGTTAGCGTTAACATCAGCTGTGTTTTCCAACATAGTTTACGCAGATAACGTGCTACACTATTGAAAAATCAGTGAGCACGTGGTGTCGCTGGATGCAGCGTTTCAACGTGTGACCTTGTATTTCCAATGTTCGACCAACGTGTGACCTTGTATTTCCAACACAAGAAATTGTGTCAAAACATTGCCTCCACTAACACATTGTATTCAACTGTGGCAAAACAGCGCAATCGACGAGACGAAGAATATACTGACACCACGCATCGTTCTGTCTTGTATACTCTTCGCCTCGTGGATTGCTCTGTCACGCCACAATCTACAGTAGGTTCACTGTTAAAGTGAACAATCGAATGAAAACCAATACTGGTGGCGCTCTACGAGCAAGTCGATAAGAAACCAATATTCGTGTACACGACTAATCTTTCAAGAAAAGTCAGAACTCTCTTCCATCGGTAGGTTTATGCACATTAAAGTCACTACGCTTCTGTACGGTAGAGAAACCTAAACATGCTGGCGACACAGCTGTTCCCTTTAACCGTGAACGCACCTATAAAAAGGCCAACTAGCCCACCTAAAACCGTTGTCCTCACGAATTTGCGCGTTTCAAAAATCTTCCATTTTACTCGGAACTTCAAACCTTTCTGCTACAGTGGAACTATTGAACATATGTACCCGAAAATTTAGGCATCTCAAGTTTTAAATGATCCCCTTCGGGCCTTAAATGTAAAAAGTGTCATTTGAAATTTGCCTGGCTTGAGAAAAAATTATGCTTACTGAATCGGCACCGGCCACAGTTGAAGAATATTCTAACATTTCGGGACTCGTTTGGTTCCTTCTTCATAGGTTTACTGCATTGGTCGAGGAGGCGGCTTATTTTAGGTTTAGATTACTCGAGGGGCCCGGGCCCTCACATTCTGACCCGCCATGGTGCTCTTGTTGTTGTGGCGATCGGCTACTGACACACAGGTCACGTGATCGACTCCCTGCTGCGGTGGCCATATTTTCGATGAAGACAAGAACGTCCGAGGCCCGTGTAATTAAATTTAGATGCGCGTTAAAGAACCCCAAATGGTCAGAATTTCTGGAGCCATCTACTACGGCGTCTCTTATAGTGATTTAGTGGTTCGTCGACGTTGAATTCTAGCAATTATTAATACATCACACGCTGGTGCCACCTCACGTTGCTTTGCGCAACGCTGGCAAAACCACGCATAGCACAGCCATGTGCTATGCGTGGTACATACAACCCTTTGAGCATGCTCGGGCAGGAAGGAGGTCTTATTTTTCTTGCTCTTCAAGCACCTTGATGGTGATATTAAGGGGGTAGCATTTTAGGGGCCTTCTCTGGGAATCCAGTCAGTTACCCTTAATGACCATTGGTTATCCTGTATACGCGCTACATGCCCGGCCCATGTCTATTTCTTCTTCTTGATTTCAACTATGATATTCTTAACCCCCGTCTGTTCCCTAATCCACTCTGCTCTCTTGTCTCTGAAGGTTACATCTACCATTTTTCTTTCCATTGCTCGCTGCATTGTCCTCAATTCAAGCTAAACCCTCTTTGTAAGTCTCCAGGTTTCTGCTTGGTAGCTAAGTACCGACAAGATGGAGCTGTTATATACGTTCCTTTTGAGGGATAGTGGCAATCTACCTGTAATAATTTGAGAGTGCTTTCCAAATGTGCTCCGCCCCATTCTTATTCTTCTAGTTACTTCAACCTCGTGGTTCGGCTCCGCGGTTATTACCTGCCCTGACCTAAGTAGACATACTTTTTTACAGCTCGCACCATTATCTATCTCGAAGCGCTGCTCTCTTCCGAGGTTGTTGTACATTACTTTCGTTTTCTGTAGATTTATTTTAAGACCCACCTCTCTGCTCTCCTTGTCTAACTCCGTAATCATGAGTTGCAATTTAACCCCTGAGTTACTCAGGTTAGGGGGAGACAGAAGGTTACGCAGGTTAGGGGGAGACCGAAGGTTAGGTTGCCAGATGAGATTAAGAAGTTTGCTGGTATAAATTGGCAGCAGCAAGCACAGAACAGAGTTAACCGGCAGAAAATGGGAGAGGCCTTTGTCCTCCAGTGGACGTAGTCAGGATGGTGATAATAATAATAATAATAATAATAATAATAATAATAATAATAATAATGATTTTAGGGGCCCTGGCTGTGGTGTTCTCTCATTGTTTGGCATAGCGCAGACAAAGCCACGTACAAAAACAGAACAAGAAAGCGGGTGAAAGAAAGGAAAGAAACAAAGAGAGAAGACTAGAATCACATAAAAAAGATGAAATACAGAAAATAGAAAAAGAGAGAAAGAAAGAAGGAGACTAAGATAAACCGGAGAGACACAAAGAATGATTCCCAGCTCCGCACTTCCTTCAGGCATGAGTTCCCTTTAAGGAGCAGGTGCCTTAACTTTTCGTCCTATTCCTTCGGTTCCCTCCTTTCCACCACGTAGCGAATGTAGTGCGCGTACACAATGAACGACTTCCACAATGAACGGTGCACATGTAGCATATTTTCGGCTGGTGCGCAATTCTTTTTCTGAATTACTGGTTTCAAACATCATAAAGACGCACGTCATGAAAATATGAGAGAATTTTTCAGAGCGAAAGAATTTTCTCATTTCTGTGAATTTATGCAGAAGGTCGGTTCATACGCAGCTAATGTATGCATGTGGAAGGAGATTCGGATACCAACATATAATGCCGGTCAGTTTTTGCAAAGTGAGAGAGAAAGCGAGAAAAGAAGCAACATGAAGGTATGGTAACCTAGATGCAAATATAGTTGGAAGACAAACATTTGTGCATTTATGTTTAGGGGCACGTTAAGAAACGTTTTAAGGCCAAAGTCAATCCGGATTCCTTCTGTACAGCATCTTTAATGTACGTCCCTGTAGGACATCGAAATTACTTAATCACTTAATGCATATTAAGGCACTTGATCAATCATCGTGCGACTCTATTTATGAGTTTATGAGGCAGGCGCCTTTAGTGAGAGTACCTTTGTCAATCACCTTGCGTTATTTTGGTGTGGTGTGATTTTGGCAGTAGACATCGCGAAACCACTAATACTGACACATCACCCCAGTTGCACGACTATATGTCCTGCCTTTTAAGGATGAAAGAATATGAGTTTTTAGCATTACACCTTAGAGTGAATCGAAGTAACAATGTGATGGTTCTATTTTATTAGTCTTGCTGAGTTCTGGACTGACTGAGACATCTGCTGTAATTTGTTTTTTTTTTTGCTTTTCTTTCTATAAAGACTACTATGACAAAGTCCTGTCAAGTGCAAAGAGCTTTTACATCACCACTGAAAGCACATCCAAATATTTTTTTTCCGCGTGTCAGTCCCGAAGCAGACAAAGAGTAAGAAATCTAAATTTTGCTTTCGTTCTAGCATAATGTTGCCCCTTTCAACCAGCAATTAGCGCTGAGACTTGTAAGTGATTCAGTTAGCCAGATCTTATCTTTTTCATGGTGATACATTCAGGCATTGCGAGCAAGCGCAAGTGCGTCTCAATGTCTCTTAGACGGGTGAATTTGAGCTTTATTCTTTTCGCTCACTAATGACACTTGATACTGCCACTTTGGAGGCTACTGACCCTTCTAAAACATTATGCCTAATTACATGTCCACATATTTTACTCAAATAAATCCTAACCAGAGTGAGAACACGTGATCTTCATCAAGAACGAAGAATAAAGCCTCTCCCACTGCCAATATTTTAGTCCTCGACAACGCACCGAATAAAACAAAAGGAAAATAACTTTATGTGTGGAAGGATGCGTGCAAATGATGAAAGCCGAGAACGTTCACCTTGCGCCCTCTCGCAACACTCCAGATGGCCTCATACTAGGTGCTGCGCGTAAGAGCTTTCTTATTCGGTAACGATCCTTACGAAATCATTCCTTGCGTGAACTGGAAAATTGCGAGAAAAGTGGAGGGTGTACGCGCTTTTCAAAAAAAGAGAGAAAACGAAATCTACGCAGTATTACCAAGTTTCTCGGCGGTATGGAAGTACATGAACCGAGGTTCCACGGAACCCTCCGTTGCGCCTAAATATTATGCCATAAACACGGTTCTGCATCAAGTTCAAGTGAGTTGTTTTGTGTCTTGTGAGCTTGAAAGAGCATCATATTTTGTGAACGAGATTTGCAAAGTTACAGCGAAGAGAGAATGAGTCCCCAAAATAATTAAAACAAAAAACAAAAGTGAGGATAATAACGGAAAAGAAAAGGAAAGAATGAGGGTACAAACACAGTACGCCTGGATGGATGACAAGTAAGATAACAAGCACACATATGCACACACATTCACGCACACCACACAACCACTTGCTTGTTCTTTTAGTCCCCCTCCCCCCACCTCCCTCTGATCACACGAACGAGCGTGCGCAAAACGCCTTCGCCCGTTCACTCCTAAAGGTAGGTGCAAATCAAGGAACCATAGCAAAGCGATGGCTAAGAAAAACCAGGACAGCACCTGCAGCCCCGGTATGTAATTGCGATTGCGTTACGATGTGTATGTAAAACGCTTGCACTAGCTGTTAGCCACCATGCGCGAGTGCTCCGAAAAATGGCGTAAATTGTGTTCCTTTAGATTGAACAAGAAAGCATGGGAGGTGGTGCCGGCGGCCGTTGGAATAACCTCGTCAAGGCATTTCCTGTTGGAGTGCTGCCAAATCTCGTCAGAACGTCAACCATTTTGGCCCCCAGGGACCAGCACCTCCAATTTCGGCACTGCCATCGTCTCAAGTGTGCTGCGCTCAAATTTTCCGAGGGTACCATTATTTCATCAGCCACGTTTCATTGCTCCTAAGTTGTTCTGACTGAAGTACGTGCGCTAAGCATTTTTCGATGCCTCCGTCTTGTCAATAAAAAAATGCGGCACAGCGTGAAGCGGAAAAAGCACGCTAAAGTTTTTCACAGCGTGCGAGGAATGCACTGACGTCCTCGTAAAAAAATGACGGTGGAATTCGAATCGACGTGCACACATGAAGAGAAAGAGAAAGAGAGAAGGGGGTGTGGCAAACTGAAGCGATAAAAAATAATAACATAAGTTATTTCGGGCACGTTGTATTCAGTCTTAACACCTATAGCACACAAATTGATCAAGACACAGAGGTACGACGCTGACACGGCGCTAAACTTTTATCAACATATTTTACGAAGCTGCACAACTAAATGTGCCAACCAGGTATCGATTCACGCAGGTGCATATGTTCGACATTAGAAGATTTATATAATTGTTGATATAGGTATGTGGAAGGCACCAAGACAATGTTAACAAAAAAGTATAGCGAGAGAAGTATTTACAAAATTACTAGGGCATCCAGAAACTCCACCTTCGTGAAGTCACCATTGTTACCACACAATTTTTTTCTTTCTTCGAAGCTTATTTCAAGGCACGCTACCACACGTAAACCCAAAGCTAGAGAAGTGTTCGCGACCTCAATAAAGTGCAGTGTTGTCAACGCTGAGTTTTCTCGTATAACACTTCACTGCACTGCGAATGCATAGGGACCCCACAAGCATTCCCCCAGTGAACAGCGAGACAACGCCTTCGGTCCTCCCATTTTTTCTGTGCTCACGGAGCCTTTTGTTTGCGTACCTTCCCGTTCGTTAATTGTATTTCTTTACCACAAGAAATTGTCACACTGAATGTCTTCCTTTGTGCTTTTTCCGGCAACAGGGCCTCCAGGAGCCGTACTAGCTATATTCGCAAAATTTGAATGGCTTCTTCATGGAGGGCCGAAAAGATGATCCGTACACAGGGGTCCACTGTAAAAGGGAAACATCGGGGCGCGTGGCGGCCTCTCGGTGCCACCACCAGCCGGTGGCTGCGAGTTCCGCGCAGGTGGTACTCACTGCAGTCGCCGTTTGCTTCGCGGCGATTCAATGCGCGGCAGCACACAGCATCGGACAACTATATAGCTCCCCTGACAGAGCACGTGCTTTTGCGCTAAACTCGGTTGCGGCCGCCAGCTGTCGGTGGCACCGATGGCGGCCACGCTCTACAATGTTCCCTCTAGCAGCAGACCACTCTGCACATTTGGGTCATTGAACATTTTATTGAGTTTGTGTGGGACATTGTGAATGTACCGTATTACTGCGCATTCGTGTTTGCGTCACCTCATTTCAGCTTACTGTTCATTCGCAAAAGCCGTGCTTTACGGTCTGCAGTAGACCTTCGGCCACACCTATGACAACACGTTGCAAAAACCTGGCCCTTTGAGGTTGTCAGCTTGAGCGTAGAAGATGCACGAGAGTGGCGAAACGCATTCATTAGTGTTTATTTTGCGATAGCCCACTCAAGCGCTGTGGGGCGGCCTAAATAAAGAAGCAGTAATGAATTTTAAATGCGAAGCATTTCTTAGCGAACTTCGGCAACTTTGAGCGTATCTATCTATCTATCTATCTATCTATCTATCTATCTATCTATCTATCTATCTATCTATCTATCTATCTATCTATCTATCTATCTATCTATCTATCTATCTATCTATCTATCTATCTATCTATCTATCTATCTATCTATCTATCTAAGACATTTAGCTCTTTTGGCCATTTGGATAATCGGATCTATAGCAAACTTGGTATGGCATAACATGACTGTATGGAGAACATATCTGACTTGTCATAACATGAAAATCATGACATGTATATCATCAATGTCATGATATACAATTCGTGGCCTTGCAGCTCTTGCGGTGGTTTCGTTCGCATGACATGGGGCAAAACTGGTATGGAATGACACGATTGTGTCTCAGACACAACCTACAGACCCTAACATGAAAATCACGACATGCGTGTCATGTAACAACATGATTACATGCCACGCTCATGATGCGCTCACGGCCATTTTGCTAGCGTTACATATACCAAACTTGGTACGTGAATGAATGACTAAAGAATGATACTGGTGCAAACATGATAAACATGAGCTGCATGTCATGTAACAACATGACTACATGCTACCCTCATGTTGCGCTCGCGGCCGTTTCGCTAGCTTCACATGTACCAAACTCGGTGTTATGCAACGCGAGCGGATGTCATGGGTAAATGACACATCCAAGCATGATAATCAAGACATGCATATCATGTAAGAACATGACTACATGCCACACTCATGATGCGCTCGTGGCCGTTTCGCTAGCTTCACACATGCCAAATTTGGTATTACGTGACGTCGATGAATGACGAAGGTATGTGATTGGTGCAAACATGATAATCATGAGATGCGTGTCATGTGAGAACATGACTACATGCCACAGTCAACGCGCCAATACATTTCGACGTGACGCGGTGCGCGTTCTCGCCGGCGTTCCTTTTGTCGCATCACGCGTGCGCTGCGACGCAAGGCGCCGGTCGCGCCACATACTCGCAGGCGCGCGTCGTGCTGCGTTGCTTTGAGGCTTGCGCGTTTCAGCGCGTCCGGCGTCCCTTCGTCACGAAAAGAGGAAGTCGCAGTGTTGTCTCGGTAGCGCATCAGCGCGAAATGCACTATGTCGCATTTCGCGCCGGTTGTCGTCGGGCCGTGCCGACGGGCGCTGATCGCACTGGCACTGGTCGCGCCTGGCGTTAGACTACAGAGTGCTCGCGCTTTGCTAACGTAGTGTCGCTGTGCTCAGCGTGCGCGTGTCAACGCTGCATTGGAGTGTATTGAGCCTCTCATGATGAGCTCGCGGCCGTTTTGCTTGCTCCACATATACCAAGTTTGATGTTACATGACGTCAATAGATGATGAAACATATGACTGGTGGAAACATGATAATCCTGACACGCGCGTCATGTAAGAACATGACAACATAGCACGCTCATAGCGGGCTCACGGCCGTTTCGCTAGCTTCACATATACTAAATTTGGTCACGTGACGTGAATAGATGACGAAGGTAAACGGTACATCTAAACGTGATAATCATGACACGGAAGTCATGTACGGCATCATTCACCTCGACCTCGTTGCGTAGTGCTGATTTTAAAGTGACATATCAACCTTTTTCATTCGTGTTTCGCATATCATCGACTCCCGCTGTATGTAGAATCTGCCAATTTTAAGTGTGAATACACTTTATAAGCGACCCCAAACCATCCACCGCCGTCGGCGGCGTCCGCAGTCTTCTCTCTATCTTTAAAAGAAAGAGGACTTGGCGGGCCGCAGCGCGACGCTCTACCGAATAAGCCACGGACGCGACGCTGATATGCCCCTTCGCTCGCTCCTCCGCTCTCCTCGCTCGCTGCAGCTGCGCGCGCACCCCTCTCTCTCGCGCGCCCGCCTTCTCTCTCAGTCTCCCCTCGAGAGCGGGTCGTGCGATGGATGTCCCGGAGACAACGCTACCATCAACAACGAATGCAGTACAACCGAATGCCAGCACTGCACCCGTCGTTGGAGGTGACGCTACCGCGGTGGTTTCGCCGACGTTGGAAGACAAGGCGGCGCTGCGAAGGGCTCGTGAGACCGAACGTAAGCGGGCGAAGCGTGCAGCGGATGCCGAACTGCGTGCTCGCGAGGCCGAGTGCAAGCGGGCGAAGCGTGCAGCGGATGCCGAACTGCGCGTTCGCGAGGCCGAGGACAAGCGGGCGAAGCGTGCAGCGGATGGTGAACTGCGCGCTCGCGAGGCCGAGATGAGGCGTCAGCAACGAGCCGCGAACGCGGCCCAAGAAGCGGAACGACAACGCAAGCGTCAGGCGGAGAAGGGTGATGAAGGCCGGCGTCAAGACGCCGCTCGCAATCGTCAACGGCGAGTGGACGTTCCCGAAGCCATTCGAGCCAGTGATTGTGCCGTGCGGGAGAGGGTGCGAGCCCTGGATTTTGCTCGTCCGGGGCTTGCATGCTATGAGGGGAAGTAAAGTTAAAATCCGTTGATATTCGCCAGTGAGTTAACGTAAACTCCCCCGTGTGATCAAATTGCGATTTCCAGGAACCATTACACCATAAAGGCACCATAGTGTGAATAATAAATATAATATTGTGAATTAATAAATACCCCTCATAGAATCACCCCGTGCATTCGCACCTAACCATGTTCACCCTCGGGGAAATGCTTGGGATTTTTTCATTGTTAGGTTTGTGCAGCCAGCACAGTTGTTTGTCCCCGAAAAACATCCGTATACCAGGAAAGCGCGAATCAATGGCAGAAATTAGGGGGGGGGGGGTCTTCCGTGTTCAGGCTTTGGGGGCCGGCCTTGCAAATGTCCCTTGAAATTTATCTTCCATTTGAATTTGAATTTGAATGATATTTGAATTTCTTGAAATAATAGCGCACTCTTCGTAAAACCAACTCTTAAATCTGATGCTCTGCCTTGTTGAGTAGCAGCTTTCTTAAATGCTCTGTCATTTTTTATCTTGCTCTGTCTTTGTTTACGTGTCACGCTTTACGTTAAAATTAACAGTGATCAACTCAGCCATTCAGCCACCCAAATGAAGTTTTTTCTAGAACGCTACGGCTTACTTCTGTTGTACTGAAATTATTCTTTATGGAGGGCTTTCAAACTCAACATATATTAGAATATCTGATTATGTACCGTTTTATGCATGTTAACTATGTGTTGGAATGCAATCATAATCGAGCTGAAGTTCAACTAAAACTGTACGTTTATGCGTTATCACATAAAATTGCTATTGTATTTACTTCATGACTTAATTCGAATGACATAGCTGTAAATATTCTAAAGCCTACCTAATAGTTTCGTTTAGAGAACAGCTTCACTACGCAACGTGCCACGCTCCCAGTCCAGTCGTAGAGAGAGAGAAAGAGAGAGGGAGAAGAAAAAAATATCAGGAAGCTAGACATGTTACTAGACTAAGTCCATTTTGCTACCTTACCTAGGGGAGAGGGGAATCAGGGATAAAAATAGAGAGAGAGGAGAAGGAGATACACATTGCACATAACACGCACACCGCACGCACAGTTCAGGTTTCACAGGTGGTCGCACAGTGATGTGGCCCTCAAGAATTGTAGAAGGGCTCGTGTAGCTTTCTGGGCTGAAGTATGTGAAGGCCACGCTCCCAAGATGTTCTCAAAGGTAAATGGTCGATCATCCAGCCTCTTTATGGCACACTGAAGAGTCCAGCGATCTTATTTCAAAGTCTGGACAAGGTCACAAGACATGGTCGAGAGTTTCTACACAATAGCAGTTATCACAGTTAGTGGAGTCAGCCATACCATTGCGATAACTATGAATTGGTGAAAGCAACGCCGACCCACAACCGACACAGCATATTAGAGTCCCGTCGCGAAGTCTTTGATGGCAGCTATAATTTCAGTAATGAAGCGAGGTTCTGTGGGCGTCGAGTGTAGTTCAGTGGAAGATTTCCATGCATTAGAGTGGTATTATGCGCGATGTAGCGAAGTTCTTTTGCGGAGTCTACTCCTGACAGGTGTATGAGCAGTTTGGGTACATTGCAGTGAACTATAAAAATATAGTGTCATATACTATGTTCATATAGGGTAAGGGGAGCAGTGCGCGAGCGCCTATCCTACATCCCAGTCGTGTACATACAAACCCCAAGCATGCAATAAAGGCACGTTCTTGGAGGGCAATACGCGAGCGTTGTTAGGCAAGACGAACAACAACAACAACAACACCAACAACAGCAACAATAACAACAACGACGACGACGACAACAACAACAACAACAACAAGAATCACAACAACAACAACAAAAAGTATTGAAACATTCCTCTGTACTACATGAGCTAACGTGTGAAGCAGCGACGACAAATTGACGAAAGACGTTTGAAATGTCTTGCCTAAATTTTGCACTAAAACACACGCACCACCTTTCTTATTTTTTTTTTCGTGATATAGTGTCACCGATTCATAAAGCCCGATGTGCTCAGTCGGTAGAGAATTATGCTTCTAACCAAATGATTCAGTGTCCGAGCCCCTGGTTTGGCTTGGTTAGTATTTTTATATCACTATTTTATTTTCTTATGAACGTGGTATGCCCCTATAGTCGGATGCAGATGTAGACGGATGCGACCGTACAAGTCTGCGCCGATGGGGTGCACAGTCCTGTCCGACGTCATGAACCGGACGGCCGATGGCCCTGCTTTCGGATGCCGGGTACATGCGTGTTACTAGAGTTCTTGTGTACGACTCCTGAAGGTAGCCTAGACAGCAACTCTATGCCGGACTTTTTCAGTGACAATGACGATCACCTGCAATCATTCGCTCATCCTCAGAATATGTACTATCCTTGCGTCCTTGGAAATAGAAAGCAGTCAGTGTAGTCAGGAGTGCGCAGTCATTGGTGCAGACTTTTGTACACCGCCGTTGAGGAGAAAATGCCGTGCGCTTCTAAACCTGTATCCCTGTGCAGGTATATAACACATTTCTGAAAAAATAAAACCGAGATAGCAAAAACTAAACAAAACCGCGCCCAAGCAGGGGCACGAACCCTGAACCGTTAGGTTAAAAGCCTAACTCTCTACCGACTGAGCTACCCGGGCAGCAAGAATCGGCGTCATTATACCTTCAGAAATAGAAAAAGAGAAAAACAGTGAGAGTGAAATCAAGAATAACTGTTCAGTGCTTGCAGTGCGAAATTTTGGCTGGACTTTTCGAACGCCTTGAGTCAATTTGTCGCTGCTGCTTCATACGATACGTACGATCTGTACAGAGTAACACTTCAATCGTTATTATAAATAATAATATACTTGAATACAATTAGCTGGTCATGACCGTTTCTTTTCCTAAAATTGCAGAGCATTATGTTATACTGTATATATTGAAAAGCATATTTATGAAAAAATGGCCCCACAAACAAAATACTGAGGAGGACACGTAAATCACTCAGATAGCGTTCAGCGCCAGTGACAAAAAAAATTTTCAAAGTTATGATTTTGAAATTGTCCTTCCTTATAGTGCTTCCCGGAGGAGAAGGCACAAGACGTATTTATGAAGACGATATTTCCATGCCGGTGCTTCTATAGTGAATAGTTGTGCGTTGACTATATTCTTCTGGGCATAAGCCACTCGCTTTACTTCGGGCTTTCTTTTTCTATGATTTCATTAGCAATTATGTGCTAATTGAACATAAAATACCACTATCGCTTACACGCCCGTATGCTGTGGCGCATAGCGTGACCTACTTCTCATGTGACCTTCGGCAGACCCAACGTGAGGACGAGCCCAAAAGCGCGACGCTGGGGGCGTGCTGCCTTCCTGTGCGCTGATTGTTGGAAGGCTGAGTGATTGGTTCAATTTTGGTCACCGGGTGATGCTGGAAAGGTGAAGGCTGTCGCAGCATTAGAGCACCCCAATTACGACACTCCTCACCGCGTTAGTGTTGCGACAAGTGTTCGCGTAAGTTGAGAAAAATTTTATTTGTGATTTGCTTGAATTATACTAGGTTAGATGACGACGAAGACAGCAGTAGGCGCAACAACAACAACAACAACTTTCCATTAGCTTTCTTTAGAGGCCGCCACTTGACATCAAGATGGCTTCGCCGCCTCAAGGCTACGTTTGTGAAAATGCAGTCTTTACAGGGTTTCAACTGAAAGGGTGTTTTCCGAAAAAATAATCCCCAAAAGAGAGCCAGCATTTAAATGCGGATATTTCTAAGAATTTTGTTCCGCCGCTTTCGCGTGCCTCAAAACTAAGCTGCGCCTAGCGCGCTCAACTGGCACGTGCTCTTTTCGTACTCTTTATTTTAGGACGCACTACAAATAATGACTTCTTGTTCGTAACGACGTATGTTCAAGAAATTTGGGCAGTCATAGTTCATTTTACAGCGAAGCTGTAACGCTTTTTACTTTTCTCTTTTGCGCTGAGAAATATTTATCGCCATTATAAACTGGCGCATGCTGTCTTCTTTCTCTTCACCTTCTTGTTCGCTCCAAGGACACGTGCGCCCATGCAATACTTCGGATGGGTCACATAACGAATGCCGCGTAAGAGAAGGAGAAAGACAGGAAAAGATAAACTTTCAGAGAAAAAAAAATGTTCACAAGATGGGATCAGATCCCGTTCAACGTCGATCCGTAACCCCTCGGCTATCCAGGCACGCTAGCAGAATGTAGCACAGCCTCGTAAACTGCAATATAGCCATATGGTGGGAAAGAGAGGTGAGGGTGAGAAGGAGACAAGTGAGAGAGAAGAGTGTGGCAGAGAGCAAAGCTTGCATGAAAAAACAATATATATATATATATATATATATATATATATATATATATATATATATATATATATATATATATATATATATATATATATATATATATATATATATATATATATATATATATATATATATATAGGAATAAAGGAGCACACTTACGAAAATTTGATAATTGTTTACTCTACGTTTCGGCCGTGGCACGGCCTGTAAATCCTGACGAAGGCCGTGCCACGGCGAAAACGTAGAGTAAACAATTATCATATTTTCGTAAGTGTGCTCCTTTATTCCTAATTATATTTGCACCGGACCCACAGAATTTATTTTTTTGAATCATATATATATATATATATATATATATATATATATATATATATATATATATATATATATATATATATATATATATATATATATATATATATATATATATAAGAAAGAGACGACGAAACTTCCACGGAAGCGTCTTTACTAAACGATTTCAGCTGGTGGACCTGCCTTCGTCAGAGTAATGTGACAAGAGTTCATACATGGCTTTAAAATCGCTGGTTGGCATTACAATACGCATCATAAAATGTGATGTGCTTCAGAAAAAGAAAAAAAAGAAAAAAAGACAAAAAATGGGAAAACCAGAAGGATACACACATACTGAAGACATGGTTAAAGATTCCCTTACATGTACTGTGACGTGATACCATGCTTATACGTAGTTAAACGATGTAAAAGTGCAGTGGTGTAATCACATTGCATGGCAGCATAAGAACAATCTTAGTGATATGTGGGGATTAATCCCCACATTTAAACCTTACCGGGCAACCATTAGTCCTCATAGTTGCACCTTGCCGGACGAACGGTTCGTCCAGTCAAATACTCAAATCGGATGAACTTTTTTGTCCCCAATTCAAACATTGTTTTTTGTTTATTTTCCGCGAGGCGTAATACTTTTTTCGCCTGTTTTTCTGTGCAGTGAGCAACAAATTCTGCAGAAAAGAACACGCGAAAAAGTAGTTAGCCACCTATGTGTAACTGCTTTCACAGTCACGGCAACAACGAAAGACAAAAATGAGACATCGTAATCTTTTATTTTTTTACATACGCATGAAGTTTCCCCATTATTTTAAGTGAATTCATGGTGAAATGTATAAGTCCAGTTTTGTTGTCAAATTTTGTTCACTCCTTGGGGAGCTCCTCCGACGGAAGCAATAGATGACAGGCATTGCAGACGCCAGAGCACGCAGCCTTCTGGCTGTTGTGTTCCCATGGCTGCACGTACAATAATACAGTAAAAATCGTGAGACACACGTGGCAGAAGATGAAGATACACGCATATGACAAGTACGTGCCCGTTATATAAAATCATGCGTGTAAAATATAACACACAAATAACTTTACCTTCACATCTCGCACAGTCCTTCTGAAGCTGCTCTGACAAAAGAGATGGATGTCGGGCATCGCAGACGCCAGCGCTCAGTATTCAGCACGGTGTGTGCCCACGGCTTCACAATAAGTATGTAAAATAGTGAGTCACACGTGACAGAGGATGAGTACAAATGCATATGAGAAATACGTGCAAGGTGAAATGAAAAGATATGAGAGATATGACATGCTAATAATTTCACCGTGATGTCACACATCGTCAAAGACTCATTTTAATCCCGGTAGCGCAACAGCTTAGGAGCGGCGGCCGCAGTCACAACTCCGCAAACCACCGTGCCACTAACAAGTCGGCGAGTCCTAAGCGAGTGACGTCGTTCAGCTCGAGCAAGCGAACGCGATACCAAACACGGCGCTGCACGCGGAGTGTCTTCCGCCAGCGAACTTCGAACGGGAGAGCGAGCGTACGCTTGGCCGCCGGGGCAAACAGCGCCGAGCTAGTTTGGAGCTAGCGCTGAAGAAATCGATGGTAATGCGGCCATTTTCCACAAACTCGAGCGAGTGCAGCGCGCAAACGCGAGTCCGCCGCCGCGGCCAGCGGACGGTGCCGAGCTTCTTGCAGCCGACTGGTGGGAAAGCCAACTGTAATGGCGACCAAGTTTCAGTGAGTTCTGACGCTAGCGAAAGCCCCGCCAGCCCGTGCTGGTGCACTTACAGTGCGCGACATACTACAACCAAGCTCTTTACGAGAACCCGTGACGTGCTTTTGACGACTTCCAACACAGCGGCGAGGTCTCAGCCCAATATCGTATGCCCAGAGCTCATCGCGGTGGCGAAGACGGGCGAGCACTCGATGAGCGAGCGTACGGGAGGCCGACAGCAATGGCGGCCAATTTCCAGGTGGTCGAAAAACACACGCGAACTGCTGACGCCGAAGCTGACCTTCGCGATGTATTTCGTGTGTGCGATATACAACACGACCAAGCCCGTTGCCGGCAAGCGCGATCCGTATCGCACACGCGACAAGTAGAGTAGAATAAAAAATGATAACCTAGTTGCCTTCGAATTCAGCGCTGTTTTCCGCCCTGAGTCGGACTGAAGTATATATCCGATAGGCCTGTTCATCTCGGCCGCCATATTGGCCTTCCCAACTATTGCTGTCGTGTGTTGGTCGTGACTATCTTGAAGCCAGAGATATACAGCGCGGCATGGTGACATGTCGAGACTTGCTCCAGACTTCATGGGTGCAGCGAAACGCAAAAGCAGCAACCCACGCTCATCCAAGCGTACACACAAGCACCACGTCGTCCACGTCGTAATTCTTAGACCATCTAATCCAGGTGGCCGTGGTCGAACACTCCGAGTGCGACGCAACGCGGACTGTCGCCGGCAAAATACGGGGAAGGACTGAGCCAGCAGAGGAGGAGAGGGAGGCCTGGTCAGCTTGGCGACGCTTTTCGCGCTGAATGCAATGCCCGGGCGGTTCATCCCTTGGTTTCGCGCTCCACGCTTCCCTTTCTGGTTGCTCCTCAATGGTCTATCCGTTAATCGCGCAGGCCTATTGGGCTCCGTTACTTTTTTGTCGGGTAATTTTGCCTTAGAGTGTACTTGCCTATAGTTTGCATAGGACATACTTTTTATGGACCATTGCTGATAACTTTGATAGCTATGCACGTACAATAAGCGATAGCACATGGCAAAATATTTGGGTTTCTTGATTTTTGTCACTTACTAATATTCATGCCGTGCTAATGCCCGACACAATGAAGTACAATGCAGGAAGAAAACTTCCGTTGATGTGCACATTTCTTTGATATACGGGAGCCATTGTTATAAAAATTGAGTTCACGCAGTTCGCACGACGCATTCGAGTTTGCCCTTGCGTTCTAGTTCCGGCCCATTTCTTAGCGTTGAAGACGCCGAAATACTGCATGTCCAGTATAGTAGATAGCGGGTTTTCCGCATATCAAGTCACGGCTGCAGAAAACATGTTTCTCGAGGCGTGGACGCCAAGACGTGACTCCAGTACGTGAGCGGAGTCCTAGAAAGAATGCAAAGCGCCACTGAAAGGCCTTGAATTTGACATTGCAATTCTTCCTGCGCAAAACGACTCACAAGCCCGAACACTGTTTTTATCGAAAACCCAGGGGATATTCCGTTTGTCTTGTACGACGAAAGGCAGCTATTAGGAACTGTCTTCTAATTGGATGAAAACGCTATCACAAACCTTACTCAAAATCACCGTCCAGCTCTTGTATATAGTGTGTAACTTTGACTAATGCAAACAGTGTAATAAAATTTAGTCCTGTCTATTTTAAAACAGTTGTGAAAGTGTGACGCACACATGACGTAAAACACATAAAGCCTTGATTGAAAGTTTAGAGATTACGCTACAGGTTCCGCCAACGTAATGTTTAGCAGTAATTTCGCGTTCCCGGGGAGTTCTTAATCATTGCAACCACTGTATGGGAGTTCCTTTTATTTCCCTAAGGTGTTGGATCTTATTGAGTACGATCGGATCTCGTTGAGCCCGTATACTCACGCTGACTATAGTATACAAAAGTAGCCCCCATACATGATTTTGAAGAGCGAGACCACATAAAACATTTTGTGGATGAAATTACGTCGACGAAATCGTGCATAGACAGGAAAGTCGCTCAATTTGCAACGATTTAGACAGGCATGAAATAATGCCCTAGGCAAGTTGCTTGCCTTATACGCGTTATGTGTTTTGGATAGTAATATCCAAACATACAAATAGAACCATTACAGTTACACTACACAGAAAAAAACAATTCCACCTCAGAATAGTTATAAATTAATTTTGCTTTTCAGTTTGTCCAGGAATCATTATACAGAAATAGTAAAGCGATATGCTGCTTTACTTGAGGTAGCTAAAGAGATTCAGTTATGCATAAAATTTTTCCATTTCCAAAATTTAAAATGAAAAGTTGTTATGTATAAGAGGAACACATGACTGCGCCAGGACGCTCGCATGGAGACTCGCCATAGCAATCGTATTTTTCTTTTTGTTCGTTTCAGTCCACTCTCGCAGTACCAAGTTGTAGTCCACAAACAGTATTCTGCACAAGATACACCATTCTAATTTACCTGAATCATGGTGTGGACATAAATTAGAGCACTGATTCCATTTTTCTAGGTTGCAGAGAATCTGAAAATTGTAAAAAAGAAGCTACAAAAAACTAGAGGTTTGGACAATCACCTTTTATGATGCAAAAATTGCTTAGAGTATGGCCTGCAAGAGGCAAACATCTTCATTTCTCAGTGGACACTGAATTAAACAATATTATAATATACCATGTACTGAAGATTTATGATGGACAGACACGTGTCTGTCAACGTTCCAAGGTATAACGAACTTTGTTGGCAGTGAGTAATGCACTGCAAGCTGTTTTAGTTGTTTGTGGCCGCGATTTCGACTTCCTTATTTTTCTCTTATACAATCACCATTCTTTTTTTCTTCCTTGCGGCTGCAGAATAGAGAAACGGAGCAGCCAAGGAGCTCTATAGGACAATCTCTCTGAAGCTATTACGTAGGAAGAGAAGAGAAGAAAAGTCTAGCTCAAGACCTGTCTTCAGCTCCCCTTTTGTTTAGCAATATGAAGCTAACCCATAAATCAAAGGGTCACACGGTGATTCACAGTGAATAGTTGCTTTTCTGGCCGTTGGAGTCTGCATCTGAAGACCTGACATGCACCAGAATCGCTACCTTACACTTCCACAATTGTTTCACGAAGTGTGAGATGCAGTCGTATTCAGCCGCAAGACATGCACAAAAGTTATTTGAATGTTTGTTACGTTCATTGTTAGCATTTTAAACTGTATAAACTGATCAGTCATTTCATTCACTCACAATTAATTCTTATCTCTCGAGTCACAGTTCACTTGTCTTTTCAACTGTATAAAAGAGGTAACAGGTCTGTGTTATATCTCAAACAGGGATACAAGGGTCACATGGGGATTGACAGTCAATAGCTGCTTTTTTCGCCTTCGGAGTCTGCATCTGAAGACCTGACATGCGCCAAAATTGCTACCTCACACTTGCATAGTTGTTTCACGAAGTTTGAGATGCAGTCGTAGTCGGCCGCAAGACATACACAAAAATAATTTGAATCTTTGTTACGTTCGCTGTTAGCACTTTAAATTGTATGGACTGATCATTCCTTTCGTGCACTCACATACCATTATTTTTATCTCCTTGCCTTTTCAACTGTATAAAAAAGGTGAGAGGTCTGTGTTATATCCCAAACAATGATACACTTAATTTGAGTGACAAAAGCTGATATCCACAAAGCAACGTACAAAATGCTTTTCAAGAGATTCAGCAAGTGCTAATAGGCAGCTTTTTAGGTTTCGCGAAACTGGTAGGAAAAAATTAAACACAGCTCACCAAATATTTCAAGGCTTGGCCGCAAGAGAGTTGGTGGGCACTAATATGGTGCTGTCTTAGCTAAGCTTTTACCCTCTCACTTCGTTCTTTTCGGCTCTTTGCTGTAATATGCGTTACATGGGTACGCTTGATCTCTTTTTTGTCTGTTTATTTACATGTCTTCATTCTCTAACCATATTCTCTTTCTCACTTTATTTCTTTGTTTTCCTCCTTTTATTCTTTCTTTCTCATTTGTTGTTACTTCTTCCTTTCTATCTCTTTATCTTTTTCTCTCTTTCTTTACGATCTCTATTTAATCATCTTTCTATAACTCTCTTCTCTACTTCCTTGGTATTTCACTCCTTCTCCATCTTTCTGTGGCATGCTTTGCAGTGTTTTATACTGCTTACCCTCAGTTTTCTTCCCCACCACCTTGCTATACTATACAATACAAGGATACGCTATGCTCTGCCAGCGTGCCCCGATAGCCGAGTTGTTACGACGCTCGCCTTTGAATCGGAAGTACGCGGGCTCGAATCTCCCCCTGGCAAGAATGTCTTGCCGCAAGAATTTGGATTTCTGTTCACCTATATCTCTCCGTACTTCTCATCTCACCCATCAAGATTATTGCACCCCATGCCACACAAAATCACGCACGTGTTCTGAGGGCGAAGCAGAAGAGGAAAAAAAAGATGGAGAAAAAATGGATGCAGAAAGCACGTGCTGGTTGATGATGATAAAAATTTTCTACCCGAACACAAGGTAAACCTCAAGTCCAAATCTCTGCTGTAAATGAGATACAGCTGTCGACAACGTCGCAGATGTAAGGAGGAGTCTCGGAGTATAGTTCAACATTACAAAATTATCTCACTTTCGACATGCAAGCGTCCATGATAAAAGATGTCGATGTCCCAGTGTGCGTATACGCACTCAGATTGTCACTCACGAACATCGCAACGTGAGTTGTCGGGACGTAAGGTTCACTCTGCCTCGTCACCATCTTTTTCAACCCAAGATAAAGACATGTAAAACTATAGTCTAGCTCAGTTTCGTGATGATGTTTCTTATTTTGATCAAACGCGAGAACAAAAGCGATAAATAGAAGTATTAGCGGGAGGCCGACACTCTGCGATTATGGTTGGCTACCTTGCTTTGGCATTGGGAAGAAACAGAACAAGAGCAGCAGAGGAAAAGTACACTCACTCATCACACACACACACACACACACACACACACACACACACACACACACACACACACACACACACACACACACACACACACACACACACACACACACACACACACACACACACACACACACACACACACACAAACACACACACACACACACACACACACACACACGTCTTATTTTCACTACAATTGTTCGAATGAAGGATAAATTTCCGGTCTCTTCTGATCCTAGCCATATGAACAGCAAAAAATTATGAAGCAATATTATTTATTCACGCTATGATATATTTTCGATAGGTCTCCCTCGTACATGATCACAGCACACAAGTAATGCTCGTAGAACATTAGTGCACAAATAGCATAATGAAATTGGGGAGAAGGACCAGTTGCTACGAATTGTTCCGTAGTTTCAAAGTACTCTCAAGTTACGTGTCCACTCGATTTTTTTATTTTGCTGCTGGTCAAAACTTGTGCTCAGCAGCAAAAGCAGAAATCACAAATCCTTCCTTCTGTAAGAATGCTTTGTCGTTGTCCAGCAGTAGTGGCTAACCGTATATTGAGTTTATAAGGAAGGGCAGAATATATATACAGGCAATTCAAAAACACAACGCATATATTGAGCGTATATTGAGCTCCAGGATTGGTGAAAATCTTCCATTGCAGGAATTTCAGCGTAAGGTGCTTTTATTAATAAGGGCCTTTGACTGATATTCACAAAACTTCTCTTCTGCAAAGATGACTTCAGACGCCATCGTTTTGTGTACACTTCATCCTTAAATGTAAGAAATATTGGGTCGTCGAGAACAGATGCAAACATTTTCCTTCTATAGAATTATTAAATACATACATGCTTTGTTTCATTAGTTCACAACCTCATCACGCCAAAATGTATAAAAAAGCTACATCCGCACAGATTGTGATGTACGCAATAACTATTAATTGCATGTACGGAGAGCATGGTGATCGGCCTGGAATTCTTCAAGTCCTTGTCATCTCCTTTTTTATGTATTAAGATGATGTTAGCATTCTTCCAAGACTCTGGTACTCTTCCCGTCAGGAGACACCTCGTAAACAGGGTGGCTAGTTTTTCTAACACCATTTGTACTCCGTCTTTCAGCAGACCTGATGTTACCGGATCCTCACCAGTAGCTTTGCCTGTTTGCAAGCTCTCCAAGGCTTTTCTAACTTCTTCTGTCATTACTGGTGAGGCGTCATCTGGGTTACAGCTAGTTCTTATAGTATTATGGTCGTGGTTGTCCCGGCTACTGTACAGATTTCTGTAAAACTCCTTAGCTATTTTAACTATCCTATTAATATTGGTAGTTATTTTGCCTTCTTTGTCCCTTAGTGCATACATCTGATTTTCGCCTATCCTAAGTTTCCTCTTCACTGCTTTGACGCTTTCTCCGATTTTCAGAGCGTTTTAAATTCTCTCCATGTTATACCTTCTTACATCGGATATCTTACGAATATTAATCAACTTGAAAAGATCTGTCAGTTCTATTTTCTATGTTGTAGTTGAGACTTTCATGCTTTGATGCTTCTTAATCAAATTCTTCGTTTCCTGGGAAAGCTCGCCAGTGTCCTGTCTAACTACCATGCCTCAAACTTCCACTGCACACTCCGTAATGATACTCGTTAGATTATTATTCATTTATCTACGCTAAGGTTGGTTTCCTCAATAAAAGCTCAGTGCCTATTCTGAAGCAAGACCCTAAGTTCCTGTATTTTTCCTCTCAGTGATAGCTCATTGATTGGCTTCTTGCGTATTAGTTTCTGACGTTCCTTCTTCAAGTCTAGTGAATTCGATACCGTACCATTCTGTGGTCACTGCATCGTTCCTCGCCAACCACTTTCACATCCTGCACGTTGCCTAGGTGCGCACTCATTATAAAGTCTATTTCGTTCTTATTTTCGCCATTAGGCCTCCTTCATGCCCATTTACGGTTTCCTTGTTTTCGGTAGAAGGTATTAAAAATCCGTAAATTATTGCGCTTTGCATATTCTACTACAAGTTCTCCTCTGGCATTTCTTAACCGATGCCATTATCTTCTACTGCCTGATCTCCAGCCCGTTTCTTCCCTGCCTTTGCACTAAAGTCTCCCACCAGTATAGTGTACTGTATTTTTTCCTTACTCAATGCCGATGCCACGTCTTCATAGAAGCTTTCACGGCCCTCATTCCCCAGCAGCAGCGAAGCAAGTGACCATGGCGACGGTCACATCTGCAGCGCAACAGAGTGTGCTAGAAATCTCTGGATCCGGACAGCCGCCATTGAAACCTGAACTTGGCAACGTTTAACGTTAGAACCTTTTCTATTGAGGCAAGTATAGCTGTACTGTTCGAGGAGCTAGAGGTTGTTATATGGTATATAATAAAACTCAGTGAGGCTAGGAAAACAGATGAAGCCTTCACGGTGCTACAGAATGGGCACGTCCTTTGCTATCGGAGCTTGGCTGACAGAAGATAACTGGGAGTGGGGTTCTTAATTCAGAGAAACATAGCTGGCAGCATAGAGAAATACTATAGCAATAATAAAAGGGTGGTAGATATTGTAATTAAACTGAAGAAGAGATTCAAAATGAAGGTGGTACTGGCTTTCGCGCCTACATCCAACCATGGTGGTGCTTCAGTTGAAAGCTTCTATGAAGACATGGAATCGGTTTTATGAGTGCATATACTCAAATGAGGTGCCCTCGCGCTGCTATCTATAGAGATAAACTTGAGGACAGTCATATTTAAAGAGAATTCACACACGAAAACTAGAAATGCCACTCGATCCGATTTCCATTCTATTTATGCTTTTTTTAAGTAAAACAGGCTCATGTCAAAAAGTTTCATGGTATGACTGGAATAGTGCTATGGTGTTAATTATTCATGTCGCGTAACAGTCATTTATGGGCATACAACTTTTAAAAAGGCAATTACAGCATTGCGGGATAGCATTCCAATTTCCAAGGGACAAAGGGGAAGGGGGGGAATCCGACACTGTTACTTAGACTCATTCCAACCGGAACGCGGGAATAATCGTAACCGTACTTCAATGGACCGAATTACAGAACGCAGAAAGAATGTTTTATCAGCATAGTACAAAAAGAAAGTATAAACCATTTTGCGATATAAGATTCGCTGAACGCACAATGAAATTTACAACGGCAAAGCTATAATTATTCTGGCAGTCATTTTTATTTTGTTGAGTTCTTCTTAGTCTGTGAAATGTTAAAAAGTATTTTTTGTAAGTTGACTAGAGGGACCTTGTACGCTTTCATTTTTTGTATCGTGCTGATTAGTATTACAATCTTTTAAAACTTTACACCTGTAAAAATTCATGACACTGCCTTGGACATATTGTTACAGGGGTGAGAGAATGATTGAAATAAATATATTTACAAAATATACAGAGAGAGTCGGAACCAGCTGCGGCCAAGATGGAGGTACAACAGCAACAGCAACACGAGCGCAATCGCATTCATCGTCTTCGTCGTCTAACTGATTCTCTCTCGTTGCCGATGTCGTGTAACATATAACCCCCCGCTGCCGATAGCGCCGTCTTGGCGCCTAAAGGAGAGTAGCATTATTCGGAGATGTATGGTTTCAGACAGGACACGTGGACGACGTCAGTGGCGGGTGCGGACATCGATGACTGACTGTCCAACGGAGCGATCTGAGATGTGACCTCAGTAAGCCGACGTAAAACCTTGTAAGGCCCCGAGTAGCGAGATAGGAGCTTCGAAGAGAGGTCTACGTGGCGGAATGATGTCCAGAGGAGGACCAATGAACCTGGAGAGCAGGAAAATATACTTTGTGATGGCTATCGTAGCGGGCCTTCTGAGAGAGCTGCGAGCCAAGAAGACGTTCCCGTGCGATTTGGCGGGCCACTTGAGCCCGAGCAGCGGTTTCCCAGGCGTACTGTGCAGCCACCTGCGTAGTCGATAGAAGAAGAATCTCGAAGGGTGACGCTGGATGGCGGCCGAACAATAAATAGAAGTGGGAGAAGCCAGCGGTGTCGTGGCGTGATGAATTGTACGCGAATGTCACATAAGGCAAAGTACTATCCCAATCAAGGCGATCTTTGGAAACGTACATAGAGAGCATTGTTGTCAAGGTTCAATTTTGGCGCTCAGTAAGACCATTTGTTTGCGGGTGGTAGACCGTAGTGAGCTTGTGACGCGTCGAACATGAGCGCAGGATGTCACCTACTACTTTCAAAAGAAATGAGCGACCACGATCGGTCAGCAGCTTTCGAGGAGTGCTATGGTGAAGAATTACGTCATGAATCAAGAAGTCCGCGATGTCAGTGGCACAGCTTGTTGGTAGCGCTCGTTTGATAGCGTATTTTGTGGTGTAGTTAGTGGCCACGGCTATCCACTTGTTAGGAAATGGTCCAACGATATCAAGACCGACGCGGTAGAAGGGGACGGTTGGTATGTCTGTTGGTTGGAGCGGACCAGCTGGTGCAAGGTCGAATGTTTGGAGCAATGGCAGGACTCACTAGCAGCAACGTATTGGCGCACAGAATTGTAAAGGCCTTGCCAGAAGAATCTACGCCACACGCGATCGTACGTGCGTGTGACCCCGAACTGTCCAGCGGTTGGAGCGTCGTGAAGCTGTTCAAGAACAGCAAAACGGAGTGTCGCAGGAACTACGAGTAGTAGCTCTGATGCCTTGGCACTGGTGTTGCGTCGATAAAGAATGCCGTTGCGTGGAACGAACAAGTGTATAGCGACGGGTCTTCGTGGGGCATACGTAAACTTTGCATGATAGACCGCAAGTGGACATCACTGAGCTGTTCCTTGCGTATGTCGGTGAAAGCAAACATGGCGAATACACAAAGGTCAGAATTATGTCCTGAAAGGGCGGGTGGGTCCACGGGGTGGCAGGATAGACAGTCGGCATCCTGGTGCATTAGGCCAGATTTGTATGCCACGTCAAAGCTGTAATCTTGGAGTTTTAAGGCCCAACAGCCAAGTCGTCAAGATGGATCTTTAAGGGACGACAGCCAGCACAAGGCATAGTGATCCGTAATTACCGAAAAGGTGCGGCCAAACAGGTATGGACGAAATTTTCCGACTGCCCAGACAAGTGCGAAGCACTCACGCTCTGTGATGGAAAACTTCCTCTCGGAAAGGGAAAGAAGGCGACCGGCATAAGCGATGACGCGATCCTGTCCTCATTGCCACTGGGCGAGAACAGCACCGATTCTGTGTCCGCTGGCATCGATACGAACTGCAGTATGGGCTGACGGGTCAAAATGGACAAAGATGGGTGGGGAAGTAAGTAATGTTATAAGAGTGCCCAAGGCAGTCGCTTGTCAGTACCCCATTAAAAAGGCATTTCCCTCTTCAGTAGTTCGGTAAGCGGTCGGGAAACGTCAGCGAAATTCTTCACAAAACACCTATAGTAAGAACAGGGGCCGATAAAACTACGTACATCTTTTGCAGAACACGGGATGGGAAAATCTTTGACAACTCTAGTTTCGTCAGGGTCAGGTTGCACGCCTCGAGCACTGACAAGGTGGCCAAACACACTGATTTCGCAACGGCCAAAGCGACATTCGGAAGAGTTGAGCTGAAGTCTTGCTGCCTGGAAAACCTCAATAACAGCCGATAGGTGGCTACGGTGGCTTTCAAATGTAAATAAATATACGATGACATCATCGAGATAGCACAGGCATGTGAACAGTTTGTATCCACGCAGGAAAGAGTCTATCATCCTTTCAAATGTAGCTGGAGCATTACACAATGCGAATGGCATAACCTTGAACTGAAAAAGTCCATCAGGTGTAATGAATGCGGTTTTCTCACGGTCTCGATGATCGACAGAAATCTGCCAGTATCCTGAGCGTAAGTCAATAGATGAAAAGTAGGCAGACCCATGTAGGCAGTCGTGAGCATCGTCAATCCGTGGCAATGGGTACACGTCCTTACGTGTTAATTTGTTTAAATGATAGTAGTCTACGCAGAAGCGCCAGCTGCCATCCTTCTGCTTGATTAGCACGACCGGCGATGCCCATGAACTGCCGAAAGGTTCGATGACGTCTTTTGCGAGCATTTCTTGAACCTCGTGCTGGATAACTTGAAGCTCAGCATTATACACGCGATAAAGACGTCATCGGATGGGGCTGGCATCTCCAGTGTTAATCCTATGAGTTACGAAGGACGTCTGACCAAAAGGGCGGTCATCAAAATAAAAGATATCACGCTAGGATTTCAGCAGGTGTTGTATATCAGCTGTCTGTGCTGGAAGAAGGTCAGGGGCGATCACCTTGTTGATAGTGGCATCCGCTGCACTCTACAATGAGGAGAATGGGGTAGATGACGAAGAAGATTCGGCAACGAACGCCGAAATGTCAGCATCTATAGAAGAAACATTTGCCAAAGTCATACCTTCTGGGATAACTTGAGTGCACCAGCTGAAGTTTAGGATCGGAAGAGATGCTGTATTTCCCGTGACTGTCAAAAGTGTGGGAGGCACGGCAACATTTTTAACCAGCAGAACGTCAGCAATTTATTTATTTATTTATTTATTTATTTATTTATTTACAGGTTACTGCTAGCCTGGGTGCCAGGCTTTGAGCAGGTGTGGGCGATACAAAAGAAGAAAACAGGATAACATACAAGCATAACAATACACTTCTAAGGGTACACTTTGAACCGGAAAAAAAAAACGAAACCGGAATATACTGTACAAGTGCAATCGGTAGGATAACAACTACTATTGAAGACTAAATCATGCCGAATTCAACAGGGCACGAAGAAAGGATGAGACATCAGAACATTGCACAACATTAGCAGGTTCCACTCATGGCACGTAAGGGAAAAAAAGGAATTTTTGAAGACGTTTGTTTTACACGAAAATTCAGCGACTTTCATTGGGCGATTGGATCGTGTTGGGTGGCAAATGCTCGGCTGGATGTATGCTTCCTTGTCAATTTGAAGTCTATTGTTATACATCAAATAAAAAAAATTTAGCCGATCATGATAACGTCTTACCACAAGGCTTTCCAAACCGGCCCTGCGGAGAAGACTCGTAGGAGACGTTTTCCAGCTGTATGAACTGTAAACAAATCGCGCGGCTTTTCTTTGTATGCTGTCAAGCTTATTGGTATTAACTAGAGTGTATGGGTCCCAGATAATTGAAGCATATTCTAATAGTGGTCTGATGTAAGTTTTGTAAGCTAGCAGTTTGGTATCCTGAGAAGCTTTCGGTAACATTCTCCTTAAGTATCCCAGTTTTCGAATTGTTTTTTTCTGAATGTACGTGACGTGCTCGTTCCATTTCAGATCGGATGTGATTAAAACTCCTAAATATTTGAAGCATGATACTTCAGCTAGACTATGATTGTTTATTTGGTACGTGTGCTTCAACGGGGCCTTCTTGCGTGTAATGGTCATTGAAACAGTTTTTTTGTAATTAAGAGTCATCTGCCACCTAGTGCACCATGTTTGTATTTTTTCATTTGACGCGTTTAAGACGGCCTGATCGTTATGGTTGCAGATTTCATTGTAAAGAACGCAGTAATCTGCGAAAAGTTTAATTTTTACCGGTATGTCATGTACAATATTGTTAATAAAAACGAGAAAAAAAAGTGGCCCGAGAACAGAGCCCTGTGGGACGCCCGAAAGTACTGGCGAGGCCACAGAACATGCGCCGTTAACGGCTACGCTCTGTTGCCTGTAGGAAAGGTATGATTTAATCCATGCCACTAAAGTTTCATTTTTCAAAATGGCCGTCAATTTACTCAGCAATTTTGAGTGCGACACACGGTCAAACGCCTTCTCAAAATCTAAGAATATGACGTCCACTTGCCCCCGTTTGTCCAGTGTTGCAGCGAAGTCGTGAACCGTTTCCAGAAGCTGAGTTACAGTGGACCGTCCCCGGCGGAAGCCATGCTGTCACGCGTCCACAATGCAATTGCTCTCAAGAAATTGTGAAATGTGCCTAAATATGATATGTTCGAGCGTTTTGACACATGTTGAGAAAATAGAAATCGGTCTGTATGACGATAAGTGAGAATGGTTTTCGTTACCTTTCGGTATTGGAGTGATTTTAGCATATACCAAATCCTCGGGAAGTTCAGAGCACTCGAGAGATTTGTTAAATAGTAAACACAAGTACTTCGCGCACCACTCAGCATATCTCACAAGAAAAGCGTTGGGTATGCCATCAACACCTGGGGACTTTTTAACATCTAGATGGAGCAGAAGGGAAAAGACACCTTCTTCATTGACACACACGTCACTGATAGGAGGCACTTCAATGAAAGAAGGAAATTGCGGGATGTTTCTATCGTCATCAGTAAACACTGAACAGAAATACCGGTTCAAAGCATCTGCAACATCTAGGCTGTCGTAAACAGGCTCATCGTCTACGTAAAGGCTGATAATAGTGTTCTTTTTCGGTGCGAGATAACGCCAGAACTTGTCTGGAGACGAAATCATGAATTCTTTTAACGACACTTGCTGATAATGCTCTTTTGCTGTCTTAATTTTGTTTTTCAGTTGCACTCGCAAATCGTGCATTCTATCAGAGGCAGCTGTTGATGGGCGCTGCTTACATTGCTTTCTTTGCTTTTTTAGTTTTCGTCCCATGCGTACGATTTCTTTATTCATCCACGGATTATCCTGCCTCAGTACTTTCCTCCGGAAGGGTACAAATTTATTCATTGTGTCAAACACTACGCTTTTAAAGAAACCCCAGATGTGGTCAATCGAATATTCTTTTGATCCGCACATAGAAACAAATTCAGGAAACGAGCTATCAAGCACATCAAGTATGTCTACATCACTAGCACGTGTGAAATCGTGTTAAATGGGTGTCAACATGTAGGCACCGTCGGGAACAGGAGGGACAGATCTCAGGTTCATATAGGTAAGAGCTTGAGGTGCTAGGCGAAAGTGATCTACAGAACACAGGCGTGGTTGAGCTGGTGTTGGGTCGTCATGGTAACACGTTAAAGCAACTTGAAGCATACTGGTTCCACAATCAATAAGGGCAGAATGGGCGGATAAAAAGTGCATGCCGAGGATAAGTTCATGAGAACATTTCTCGAGCACAGCAAACAGCACTGTGGAGCGATCGGCAACATTTACACGCGCGGAGCACATTCCAAGCACGGGAAATGTGCCATCGTCTGCGACTTGGGTGAGCGGTACTGTGGGTGGCGTTAAAACGTTCCTAAGGCGGCAATGAAGTTCTGCATTCATCACCGATATGTGGGCCCCTGTGTCCACAAGTGCAACAACGGGTGTGTCGTCTACTTCAACGTTAATAAGATTGCGTCGAGTCGGCAGCATGGTCAGTGGATTTGGCGGGCAAGTGGTCGATGCAGCATTACCTCCGGGAGCTGCGTCATCTAGTTTTCCCGTGGAAGGTGGTCAGTCGGTGACGTTGGTCGGCGAAATTGGGCCGAGCAAGACGACGGGCGACGGGAGAGCGGTGAACGGGACTGGTGAGCATGCGGAGATGGAGAACGACGATGATATGGTGGCATAGAAGAAACGTCTTCACTGGTGGCCTTAGGTTATTCCCGGTAATTTAGAAGGGTCCATGATCCCTCTCTGGGCTATGGGTGTACCCATAGGATGCCTGATGCCAATACCACCGAGTGTTACAATGGCGGGCCACATGTGGGATACGGCGGCAGTTGAAACAAATTGGACGATCGTCAGCAGTCCTCCACTCGGCTAGATTGCGAGGGCGCACCGGAAGGTTTTGGTTTTGGGCATACGAAACAGGGGGTCGACGGCGGTCGATCGGCTGAGAGGGAGCTGTGTTGCACTCGGATGCCAGTCCAGCATAAGAAAGCTCTTGTCGCACAATGGCATCTACCAGTGGCACCATCTGAGGGCTAGAGACACAGGCTTGGGAGCTCGTGGACGCAGAAGACAGAGTTTCAAGTTCACGTCTGATGATCTTGGTCACATACTCTGCAGTTAGCGGCGTCTGTAGAGCAGGCGCGTCTTCGCATGACCAGGTTGCTGCTGTGTTTGGTAGTCGAGTGAAATGGTGGGCGATACGTCAACTTTTTGCAGCCTGAAAACGCTGGCACTCCTTGATGATGGCACTGACTGTGTTGCAGTCCTTGCATATGAGAAGGTTGAACGCATCATCTGCAATTCCTTTCAATATGTATGCTACTTTCTCGGTTTCTTCCATGCCATTGTCCGCTTTTCGGCAAAGGGCGAGCACGTCCAGTATGTAAGTCACGTAGGACTCTGCTGACGTTTGTGCACGAGAAGCCTACTCCTTCTTGGCAGCTGCCTTTCTACCCACAGACTTGCCGAAAAGGGCGCGCATCTTTTCCTTGCACGCATCTCCGCTTCCAATTTCATCTCCGTGGTTCTCTAACCACACTTTTGCTGTTCCTTTCAAGTAGAGCAAGATGTTGGCCAACATAAGAGTTTGATCCCAGCGGTAATTCTTACTTGTACGTTCGTACAACGGCAATAATTCTTCGATGTCGACATCATCAGTGCCACATAACAGGCCAGGAATTTTAGCTGCGGAATCACAACAGTTGTTGTAGTCGCCTCAGCGGGAGCGGGTCCCTGGTTTGCCATGGTGGAAAAATCCAAACGCCGGCCACTGCGGAGCTTCGTTATATCGTGTTGTACCCAGCACCTCCACCAAATGTTACGGAGGTGAGAGAATGATTGAAATAAATATATTTACAGAATATACAGAGAGAGTCAGAGGCAGCTGCGGCCAAGATGGAGGTACAACAGCAACAACAACACGAGCGCAATCGCATTCATCGTCTTCGTCGTCTACCTTATCCTCTCTCGTTGCCGATGGTATGTAACAATATATTACGCAATGCATTACCCAATTTGTTTCTTTAAAGAAAAAGAAAGTGAACAAACGGTGTCCTTGGATGACAACGGAAATAATGCATCTCAAGCATGTACTTAGCCGTAACAGGAAAAAAGCAAACAAAAACCGTCTGATAATATGAAGCCAATCAAAGCTACTACGAAATAAACTTGTTGAAGCAAAAAAAGGTACTGTGACGAAATTTTGCCAACCTTTATGAAAACTTCACCACAATGCTTTTGAAGTAACCTCTCTCAAATTGATAAAAGCTCAGATTTCGCACATTGTCTCTTTCTGAATCAGCAGTTGGTGATTGACACCTCAATCATATAGTTGGTATACATAATAGATTTTTCCACTCAGTGTTTAATGGCTGTTCAAAAAACAATAATTTGCAACAGTTCTACACTGAACATCTCTCGGTCATGCCAGATATCCACGTTTCATATTAAGGTATTTTTTCTGTGCTGATTAATATCAAGAAAATCTCCATTGGCCCAGATGGCTTTACAATTACTTTCTGAAAACATCTGCAGAATTGGTCACCCACTATCTCCTCACTATACTTAGGCTTCGCTTGAACAAATACAAGTTCTAGATGACTAGCTGATGGCGAGGCTTTTACATATACACAAATCTGGAGATACACAGTATGTTGAAAACTACCGTCCAATTTATTGACTTCTGTATGTTGTAAGCTGTTAGAACATATTATATCCAAACAAATGTATACATACCTCAAAGACAACAAGTTATTCTTTCCTAACCAGCATGGCTTCCGGCAGGGTCTCTCAACAACCACCCAGCTGTTGCAAACTGTCGACGACTTCAGTCGTGCTCTTAATCACAGAAGCCAGATTGACAAAATATGGCTAGATTCCTCAAAGGCTTATGATAAAGTGTTGCACACGGAGTTTTCGAAAAAAAATTAGTATATAATTGCATAAATAACAGTGCAGTACAGTGGACAGGCACTTACCTGACAGGGAGAACACAATATGTAAAACTGAATGACCACGAGTCTCGCAACCTGCAAATCACTTCAGGGGTCCTTCAAGGCTCCGTCATAGGTCAAATACATTTTTAACCTGTAGGCAATGTTACACCTAACATTGATACAAGTAGAAAGGCAAGGCTTTTTGGAGATAACTGCCTAATTCACAAAACATTTCAATGATCAGAAAGCACTGGATGACACCCTTACAATTGTCCGTGACCGGTGCACAACTTGAAAAATTGAAGTAAACCAAGGTAAAACTGTCGCGATACACAATGCAAAAACGAACAAGGACGTCCTCGTCTACAATTATGCTATAGGCTCTACCCCCTCTCTACAGTGGACGCCATAAAGTACTTAGGCGTGACAATAACTAATAATTTAAATTGCCACATTCAAACCATTTGCTCATGAGCCAAAAGGAAACGATGGTATTTGCGACGCAAGTTGAAACTCACTACGACACCGGTTAAGCTAATAGCATATCTCACGTGCATACGAACAACTCTGGAATATGCAAATAATATATGAGACATCTCAGAATATGAGCTAATAAACATACCAGAGAGCGTACAGAGTAAAGCTGCTTGGCTAATCGTTTCAAAGTATTCCTCGAAAGAATCGGTAACAGAAACGACAAGTCTTCTGGAAGTTCCCACTCTGTCAGACCGTTGAAAACTGGTCAGGCTAAAAAAACTTTTGTTGCGACAGTGATCATATGAACACTCTTGGCTGGATTTTGCCGCCGGCATTGGCGTCGACGTCGGCGTCGTTGACCGTGTATGTATACGTAGCTATATATACGAAAACGCAAGAAAAAACATGAAGAAAAAAAGCACTTCAGCGCATGCAATCGAAAGTGAAACCTCTACGTCGTGAAACCGAGGTGTTAACCACTGAGCCAACCAGGAAAACGTTCCATAGCATTCAAATGGCAAGCTATTTATATCGACCACTCACCGCTGCTGTGTTTTCGGCATTACCAGAAAGATGGTGCACTGAGCACCCATCGCCACATCGCGCAGCAGCGCCTGCACTAATCTACTATGGGTACTTTGCTCGGCTTAGAGAAAGAAAGCGACGCTCCTTCGTGCGCCCTTATCTCGTGGTAGCGAGGAGGGGAGGATCGTATGCTTTGGCTGGCTGCGGGTTTTGCGTGGAACGATTCTGCTGTAGTTACCGGGCACACATATATCACTGTAATCAGTGCAGTCTCCGTTCGCGAAATGCGCGCGCTTTTCAGACTCAGCGAAGTAACAAATGAGACGCTTTATCGTGTGCATCTGTACCTGTGAGTTTGTTTCGTGCGTAATTTGTGCGCGAGTAACGAGGGGCACGTTTCGATCTGCTTTCCATTCTGCGTGTGACCTTTCGAATTGTTGCTATCGCGTTCATTGCTTCGCCTTTGCGGCGAAGCTGGGACTTTTTTCTCTTGTCAAATAAATAAACCAAAGGTTAACATAGATGGCTACTTGAAGCCGCGTGACCATCAAAGAACTCGGGAGGAATTAACAAATATACATATGAAAAACCACAGCAACGCCTCAATGAATATGCCAACACATTCTTCCCGAAAATTATTCGGCAATGGAACTCACTACTTTCATCACTGCTTCACTGATTCAATTCAAAGGAGGACTTCGAGGAAGGGTTCAATCAATGTTTCCCTCAGCCCGAATTAAAATACAAAATGTTTTGTAAAATTTTGAAGCTTTGATTTTCCATGCTAATTTCGCTATGTTTTAAGTTTTACTATGCTATTGCTGGGACAAAGCTTCTAATCAGTGCCCAGCTGTATTGTAATATACTGTAGTGCTTGTATTTTGTCTTATTGTGTTGTATTATTTGAAAAACAAAACCCTATTTCACATGTCATGCAAACAGTTTTTTGAATATTATTAGTATGGCTTTGTATGGCATAACAACTACAACCCAACCCTGCAACGGCCTGAGGGCCAACAGTATGCTGAAATAAATAAATAAAAATAAAAGCGTATAGCAAGCAAGACCAACAAAACAAGCAAAAAAACAAAACGACTGCTTATTTTGAAACATTCACATTGAACCCTCCGTAACCTATAGATGACCATCAGTCGTTTTCGTGCCTTCTTTGTTTAGAATCGCTCAGCACTCGTCACACCTGGGACCCTAAGCAATAATACTTTCTTAGTTATCTCTTGGTAAGTTTTATCCCGGTTAATTATTCTGTTCGCGAAATGGCAGGGCAGAAAATAAAACCAATAAAAACACACAGAGCGAAGAAAGGAGGCGTAAGAATCGCTCCTCATGCGTTGACCGCCCGCTTACTAAACCTACCGACGCTGTACTTGCGTTTCATTGCAGATTCCAGATGTATTAAATGCGAAGCATTTCTTAGCGTACGTCAGCGACGTTGAGCGTATCTATCTATCTATCTATCTATCTATCTATCTATCTATCTATCTATCTATCTATCTATCTATCTATCTATCTATCTATCTATCTATCTATCTATCTATCTATCTATCTATCTATCTATCTATCTATCTATCTATCTATCTATCTTTTTTTCTTTTTCGATCTATCTATCTAGTTATCTATCTCGCCACCTACGATCTCTAGCTCTACTGGACGTTTTGATAAAGGTAGAGATAGCAATATAGGTATGGCATATTTCGACTGTATGACGAGCATAAGTGACTAGACAAAACATGAAAACCATGACATGAATGCCATGATTTACATTTCATGGTTTTGCTACTCTTGCGGTGGTTTCGTTCACATGACATAATGCAAAACAGGTATGGTATGATATGACTGCATGGCGACCATAAGTGACAAACCCTAACGTGGAAATGATGGCATGCGTGCTATGTAGGTCATGACTACACGCCACGCTCACGGCGCACTCACGGTCGTCTCGCTAGCTTCACATATACTAAATTTAGTACTGCGTGACGTGAATGAATGACCAAGTTATATGACTGGCGCAAACATGATAATCATGAGATATGTGTCATGAAAGAACATGACTACATCTCACGCTCATGATGCGCTCTCGCCCATTTTTGCTAGCTTCACATATACCGAATTTTGTTTTGCTTGACGTGAATGGATGACTAGGGTATATGACTGGTCCAAACATGATAACCATGAGATGCATGTCATGTAAAACATGACTACTTGTCACGCTCATATTGCGCTCGTGGTCCTTTCCCTACCTTCATATATACCAAATTAGGTGTTACGTGACTTGAATAGACGACGAAGGTAAATGACACGTCCAAGCATAATACTCATAACATGAAAGTTATGTGCTGCAAAATTTGCGTCCACCTTGTAACAGTGTGTTGATTTTAAAGTGACCTATCAACCTTCCTTATTCGTGCTTTGAATAGAAATAATTCTCACTGTACGTGATCGTGGAGTACCTGGAACCCAAAGGACATAAAAGGTCAGCCGAAAAGTCGGAAGCACTCTTCCTCATGCCCACCGGAAAACTGCCGCTTCACAACAAGCCTGAAGTTGACAACCCCTTCCATGTTAACGGCGCAGAGATTCCTGTGGTCGACAATATCCGTGTCTTTGGACTGAGGTTTCAGGCGAACCGTAAGAGTTCTGAAACCCTTGCTAGGTTAGAAGCCAGTTCTAATCAGACATGTCGTCTCATCATATGAATAGCAAACAGGCATGCTGGGATGAAGGAGGCTAACCTTCTTAGATTAGGCAGACCTTCATAATAAGTAGGATAGTGTACGTGGCACCTTATCTAAAATAAACCAAGTGGAGCGCGGCAAACTCGACACCGTTTTCAGGAAAAGTGTGAAAGTCGCGCTCGGACTTCCCCCAAACACGTCCACTGACGGACTTATGAAGTTAGGGGTATCTAACACACTCGATGAGCTGATTGAGGCTACTGTGACTGCGTAACATCAAATACTACTCGCATCTAAAATGGGGAGAGCAATATTAAAGAGATTGGGCTATGAGCCCACGCATGAGCAAGCGCGTTCAAAAGACATACCGATACAGATCAGGGACAGAATAAAGATACCTCCGCTACCCAGAAATATGAACCCTACCTTTCACGAAGGCAGGCGTAAAGCCAGGAGAGAGGCATTACAATCCAGGTACACCAGTCAACAGGACGTGGCGTATACAGACGCTGCGGAATATGAAAGCAAAGCGGCACACATGGCAGTGGCGGTCAGGGAAGATGGTGGCCTGATTGCGTGCTGCACAGTTCTTGGTGTCGAGACTGTAGAGGCCGAAGAAGTGGCCATAGCGTTGGCCATCAGCCAAGAGGGGTCAGACTGGTCATCAGCGACTACAGAAACGCCGTGAGAAATGATGAATTGGGAAGGGTGACGAAGACTGCCGTCCGTATATTAAACATGGTAGGAGTAACCAAAGAGCAGGTTCTGCTTGTCTGGGCTCCAGCTCACCAGGGACTTAGAGGGAACGAGAAGGCTCATTCGGTCGCCCGAGGTCTCACTTACCGGTCAACCCCTGGAACCTCCCAAGTTACCGAACAAATAGGTGAGGATATGCGCACATACCATGAAATCGTCGCACACTACTGGCTGAATCGGCAAGTATACACGAGAGCGGACAACTCACTGAGTAAGAAAAACGAGGTTTCGTGGCGAAAGTTATTGACCAGGGTTTTTCCAAACCCCGCACTTCACAGCAAGTGGCACCCCGCAGTTTTCCAGTCCCAGTGTAAATTTTGTAATGAGGTATCGAATTTGGTCCACATAGTGTGGACATGTCGAAGTCAAAACGATAGTTATCACACTGTAGAGTCCTGGGAGGCCCTGTTCCACAGCCCAGACCCCAACGTAAAGCGCGACATCATCAGCCAAGCCTTTGCTGCAGCCGCGTCCCAAGAAATTCCGGCCGACAGCTAGGGGCGACGGGCCATGCCTTAACAATTGACTGACATTTTAATAAAGTTTTCCCTCTCTCTCACTGTACGTGGGATGCGCCATTTTTATGCGTTACCATTGGCAACCAGTTGAAATACATTGCTTCTACGTAACTTTCCAGTCCCTCGAGAAGTATGTTCAAAAAAGTCCTTCAGGCTCTTTTCTACTTAACATATGCATAACTGGTATGGTAAACATGAAAGCCAAGGCGAGTTTTGCGTTGCCCACATAAGCGTTTTGCGTTGCCCCCATAGTTTGCTTGCGCGTTGCCCACACAAGCGGGGGCAACGCGCAAGCAAATTAATGCTATATAATTGTTCATTGGCTGTATATAAAGTATCTTTTTAGGTTTAATAGGATGACATGACATATTCTCCAACAGCGATTGGACGCATGCGGCATTAAGCTTCTGCGTAAAAGGGTCGACCCGTTACCTCTTGATCCCAGCACTCGGAAATAGAAAGTCCGACGTCTACTTTAATTTGGTCATCCATTCATCGAATAAAGTATGTTCGCGTTTGCTTGGGCTGTCGTTTCTGACAGAAAGCATTATAATTAACGCATTTAGAACCCAAATCCTGGTTTACCCATGTTCGCTACGCCATAGAATAGCGATGCTGGCTAAATACTGACCTACTCAAGGCGGGGCTTTGCGGCGACAATATTGTCACTTGTATAGCTTATTCAAGTATTCTTTTTATTGACGCTGGCAGGCTTTTCTTTGTGCCGCTGTTGAAATGAAGGAAATGATGAGCGCGTGGAAATAACAACAAAGTTGTATTGCCGATGGATGGTCGAGCCTGATGTCCTTGTGTGCCGTTATTTACAAGTTTCTGTGAAGATACATTGTGACAATATTGCTATATAGCTGAAACGTGAGGCATCTGCTTTTTTTATGTGAACGTAGGTGTGACGTCAGCGTACCCCAACGCGACGTTAAAGTAAACGTCTGCGTATACGCCAACATGACAATCACGTTGAGGAACTCACAAGGTAGAATGTATTATATAGCAACCATCCAACACCAATGTGCACTTACCGACCAAGAGCTTTGTGCAGTCAGTTTATTAGACACTATGTGGCTGTGGCTCTCTTTGTCCGTGTGTCAGTGTACACTAAACATAAGTCAATAAACAATAATTTTCTCTTTACAAGTACTTTAAGAAGCCACATTTATGATAATAATATAAGGCATATAATAGAAAGCTCCTAATCACTTTACCTCCTGGCGTTCTTCAACATGCACCGATATCACACAGTGCGTGGACCTCTACTATTCTGCCTTCATCGAAATGAGAGACCCGCGACGGGGATCGAGCCGACAACTTTTGAGTCAGCACATAAGCACATTAACTATATACCACAACACCGGTGCGGATGTGGTTGCAGTGCAAAGACTGGAGCTCTAACATTTAGAACAGATTATTCTTGGTTATTTTTGTCAGGTGGCTTTTTTATTTTACTTCAAATACTATGGACGTCTTCGGGTATTGAGTGTTACATATAGGGAACCAGCGCTAGAGTTTCCGCAGACATAGAGCGCCAGTCTGTCGAGCACGGGGTGAAACATTCAGGTGTACAAGCAAATACTGATAGATATCTGGGGTTTAGCGTCTCAAAACCACCCTATGATTATCAGAGACACTGTAGTGGAGGGCTCCGGAAATTTCGACCACCTGGGGTTCTTTACCGTGCACTCAAACCTGAGTACACCGGCCTACAACATTTCCGCCTCCATCAAAAATGCAGCCGCCGCAGCCGGGATTCGTTCCCGTGACCTGCGGGTCAGCAGCCGAAAACCTTAGACACTGGACCACCACGGCGGGGCGTACAAGCAAATACTAACATGAACCCTGCTGCCGTGCGCAATCAGCGAATGAGGAAAGAGAAGCTTCGGGAGCAGCGTTATTGTCGTATCCACAAATGACACAACCGCAAAGGTTTTTATAACATGAAAAAATTATGCAGAGCATGCATAGTTTACTCCCTTTGACGTCGATTTCCCCCAATCCACATGGGTTAGTGCTGTAAAAATATCACCTCTTCTAATTGAAACTTGCCATGAAAACGCTCAAGAAAGCACATGAGAACTGAGGTTGCGTAAGCATTGAACCGTAAATTACACACGGTGTGTTTACTTCATTGTAACACGAACATAACTGAAACGCGAGCAGTGACCTTAACTTTCAATACGCCTAGGAAGACAAAAATAGAACTTCAGTGGTAGGTACTCGAGTGTCCAATTGAGTTCCAAACATCTGAAAGAAAAAAAAAACCAGGTCACCTTCGAAATTGTGTGGTATTATATCTTAATGTCACGTACACAGCTCCGGGCTGGTTACAAGACGATGACTGCTAGAAAAGCCATAGTGATCTACACATGTCGCATTACTGATCACACACTGCATGCGAACCTCGGAACCACCACAAGTTCAATTACCACCAGGTTGTACAAAGGTACTTTTTTTACATATCAGGCATAGACGACGGCGGACCGCAAGCTTGCGAATTGTCTGCTGACAACGGCGAGTCGACTTCGTTAAAGCATGACCGCTGCGACATGTTTACATTTCCGCTAACTCCACTAATCTCCACTTTACATTCACCTTTCATGTGTAAGTTGCCTTAGACCTTCATTTCACAACTCACCGTCAGCTTAAAAAAACTTTTTTTAAGGCTGCGATATGAGCATTTTCTGGGTTCACGCTATCCCTTGCACACACCGTAAAAAAGAGCGCGTAGCGAAACAGCTTCTGTAATATATAGTGTGAGAGCTCTAACTGCCAACTACGTCAATCTGATGATCTCGTCCAGAACAGCTGCCATTGGGAGGAATATTACCTCAGCCTTTACCTGAGGCACTAGTTTCACTTGAAGGCAGGTGCATCACGAGCAACCTGCAAACGACATTCATCTCTGCAAGTGCAAATCGAACACACGTATATGTTCACGCCATACAATGATTCGCATTACATCGAAAGGTCACACATTTCTTCCCCATCATAGGCGGAGTTCGCATGGGACAGCATCCGTCGTTTCGAAAACCCAGTCTCGCGAAGGTATCCTACCATGCACACCACATCGCTGAAACCGCAGTAGAAAACATTCGCAGGCATCGCTGCTCGCCCGCTACGTCACAGTTTTCAGCGAAGTGTCGAAATCTTCGCTGGTATTGCGCGTTCTAAAGTACCTATAATACGGCGTATATTGGGGAAAGCCGGTGTCCTACGGCGTTCACCAGGTGTTTCAGTGTGCGCGAGGTGTACCAGGGCCTGCTAAAACATGCCTGTAGTACACCTCACGGTGGCTCTGTGATACTAGAGCTGGTTCACAGCGAGCTCGCAAACGTGGCACATTGTGTAAATTTTAGGCACCCCAGCTGGGCAGCGCTGGTTTCTAATACGAGTTTGTAACTTACTCACGTAATATATACCTACAAATAAACAACAGCATAAGCTTGGGGGACACTCGGGCTTCTCCTTCAAGAGTAGAACGTGGTAGCGTAATCGGGCTTCGCTTGCATCACCTTCTCAACTGCTACGCTGGCGTGAGTTCTTGGTGCACGCCTCAACCAAGCCGTATAGAAATGAATGACTGTGCGCCATTACAAACTATACTGAAATGACTACCTCAAGTAGGCTACAGTTTTTAAGTGCCCACTACCTTATAATTTTTCTGTTTTGGAACCAGTGAAGGGCCGGTCCACTACATGGTCGTAACGCAACACACGAGTCTACCAAAGCAGCTCACTTGGTTGAAGCTTTTGCCGATAGTGATGAATAAAAATGTCTGAGCGCTTGGCAATGAGTGGGCCTTAAAACTATAGTATTGCAAATTGTGCTAGTTTGCCATTGTGCTATTGCAATTGTGCTAGCGAATTGTGCTTGTTATTGCATCTCGCGCTGTAACTAAAGTCCTTTAAAACACCCAGTCATAGCGCAATTCATATGTTTTCATGCCTGGCGTGATCTGACTCTGCTGCCACAAAATATAAACGTGTTATGAAGACTTCTATTCCATGCTGTTCACGTAGCGCTTTTCTTTTTTTAATGTAGGTAGAAGCAATAGCATGCTTTTGTGGTATAACACCTATAATTGTCACGCAGATGGCCTGGGTTTGATTCTCACTCCAACCAAAAAATTGTGACCTATATTTTATTTGCATATTTATCACTTTTTTCTGTCACAGTAAAGATGATTTTTCTCTCGCAACCAACCACGCCGACGCTGACACTGACGCCGAAATTTCCACAAAACAAGCTTTTCAACGCTGTCACCTTAGAAATACAAGCAATTATTATCCGCATAGACAGGAATTATTATTTGAACAGGATAAATTTTAGGATGATATATAGGGCAAACACTCGTTGAAATAACAAAAAATAGCACAAAGTATTGCAATTTTTAATGCTAAACACTACATATTTGAACTACAAAACTGTGCGTTTTCATTGGCTTGCGCTTAGCAAAAATAAAAGCAAGACAATAAAATCCAAGAAAGCGTGCACATAAGTAACTGCCAGGGAAAGACATACCAGCAAAGAAGAAAGTCAAGTTTACTAGAGCTCTGCCCTGTAGCAATTTAGAAGTGCTTGTATGAACATAAGGCAACCAAGAGGGATGTCAAAGTTATTATTAGCAAGTAAGGCCCTTAAATAGTAAGTAGCTGTTTTTTTTTTCATTTTGTATGCCTATTTTATTTTGATTTTCGTGACCATTCTTCAAAAGAAACATTCCCGTTATAAATCATTGTGTTATTTCTACCCTGTCTGTAATAAACTTACTGTGAAAGGTCGCACGTTTTAATTATTCGTTTTTTTGTAGTATCTATCTTTATCGCCGCTTTTACAACGTCTGGAGCACCCACGAGGTTCAGACGTCCTGAGTGAGTCCACGAAATTGCGTGTATTGCGTATTGCGATAGTGAGCTCCAGATGTCGCATCGCTCGAGGCAACGCCTGATCCTGCGAACATGCTCCGAATCACGCTCCTGAGACGACTGGCGTAACCAAGGCAATATGCCTGGTAGTTTCCAAGGCATCTGGGGACTAATGCACTAAGGTTTTTGTTCGTAAATGATCCTTAAGAATGTCTGGATACTTGGACTGGTTGTACGTCTCAAATGCTATATGTTGCAACCGACCTTCGAACAGCTGTGGTGCGATAATTTCAATTGAGGCATAAAAAATTTTGCACGTGTTTGCAAGATTTTTCGCATACTTATCAGGTGAAAATTTAAGGCATTTCTTAAAAATTGTAAGGTCACCATCGTCGCACGAACAGTTCGGACGTTTGCACGAAGCTCTGCATAACAGAACATAAGTATTTTTGAGAGTAAAAGTGATGTTTCAGTTCAAGCTTCAAAAAGATGATATAGAAAATGTTTGCCCACACACCTAAAAAAACGGCTATAAAATCACCGATATAAGTATGACAAGAAAGGGTAAGCTAGCTATGGGCAGCTTGAAGAGATTTTTTTTGAGTAAATTGGGGCAGCAGAAAATAACGTAGTATAGCCCATGTGTTAATTGCCCATGTTAAAAAGATGGAAAATAACGTAGTATAGCCCATCTTAAAAAGATGAAGAATTGGAAAATAATTGTTACATAATTCAGTTGCTATTGTTAGCCACGTTACGACAGTGAGAATGAGCTGTTTCGAGAAAAAAACATAAGAGGGACCTCACAAGAGTGAAAGATATAGGGCAATAAGACACAACAAACCTACCTTGTCGCCATAGAACAAACAGGGGACTCACCGATACAAGCTGCCATACAGTTGTTTGACAGTATTCTTGTTATCCACGGAATGGGCCACATGGTATCGAAAGAGCAAGGAACAGTGGGGGAATAGTTGATTCATTGAAGTGTGTGTGTGTGTGTGTGTGTGTGTGTGTGTGTGTGTGTGTGTGTGTGTGTGTGTGTGTGTGTGTGTGTTTTAAGATAGCGCTTTGGTGCGTATTGACAACGAAAGCGATGCGACTGATGTCGATTTGAAAATTATAATAGCAAAACTAAAAAATTCATCGACAGCGAAGAAAAAATACACGTTGGTAATACTACGTACTTCAGCACCCATCATTCTCATGCTGGTTTTAATGCCAGGCTCCAGAGGTAGTACCCGGCGCTATAGGTAGGGCCCATTTAGAGTTCCCGATATGTAGCTTTGTAGGAATTTCTATGGCATTCGGTACACGCCTACACGACCACGCGAATGTTACAGCGCCTGATAGCAAAGAGGGTGTTGTCGCATTGTCAGACGCTGCTGAACCACCTCCTCAGTGAAAATGCACTCATCCTCGCCCCACGACCTATCTGCTCAATTACATTGAGTGTATGCCTCATGTGTAGGTGAGCCCAATTACTCGTACATCTGATATAGTATATGTAAATATTCTGACGAAATGAAATGCCAAAGATCGAGAAAAAAGTTTAAAAAGTTGAGAAAAAAGATCGAGACGAAAGTTTAAATGAGCTAAAGAAAAAACAACAGAACGTTCTTATAAAAAAACAGAGAATATGAAGCATATTGAGCTCGTCCATACGTGCAGATTGAACATGTTTGCCAAGCAGTGAGGAAGAATTATATGCTGGAAGTCGTAATTGAAAGTAGTCTGCTATTTAGGTACCACTTCTTGCGCAAATGCATAGTTTTATGAAGAACGAAGCTGGCTATAAACAAAAATGAATGAAGAATATCGATATGCCTATGCACATAAATAGACATGTTTAAGTAAGTCGATTTCTTCTGCAATAATGTCAAAATAAAGTATATTGTAATTTTAATACAACTATGATAGATCCGCATTGTCTTTGTCATCTTTCTGCTTCATCCGGTTCCACCATGATTACTTCTGCACGTTGTAGATATTAGGCTGCGTCACTTTAATTCTTTCGTGCGTCTTTCATATCAAATTACTTTGAGTAAATTCATGAACGTTCCTAACAATGATGTTCAACAACAACCCGATTGAATTTCGAACTTATAACTTGCATTGGCAGCGTTTATGCACCGATATATTTAGCATCGAAATATTCAACGCATTGGGCAAACTTTGGTTCTTAGGGGGGCTAGTTTCTTAATTAACAATGGGGCGAAACAGCGCCTGCGACGGGATGGTTAATATACAGAACACAGCGCTGTCTTTTTTTTTTAGATGCAGGAGTCACCAGGACACAGCGCTATGTACTGTAAATTTCTCGTCCCGTCGTCTGCGCTGTTACGTCACAATGCACAAACTTCGTATTCATAGGCCGAATTCCTGACCCAGTAACGAATACCCATTCATGTATACGACGTGGCTGAATACACACTATGGACAAGTTCTGAAGCTGCATGAAGCAGATAGCAGCTCTGTCCGTACTTATGGCCGGCAAAAAAAAAAACAACAAGCTTCCCCCTTTCACCGGCAATCAACTGAAACAAATAAAAAAGAAGGTTCTCTGTGTATTCAGGTTTCGACGTGGGAAAATGAATATGTGCATGCTTAGCGGAATAATGGGATAAAGATGCACGATGGCAGCCATTGGACGTTTTATTGTTTCATAATCTCGCACCAGGGGCACTACGCAGGATCGACCAAGTTTCGCAAAGCTCTGCATCTTCCCGAGCTCTGGCAGCGCTTCCTTAAGAACGAGCCAACAGTGCGAAAAAGTGAAATCCGCCCCTCAGCGCGCTGCGTTTCGTTGGTTACGATAAAACCAGTCATCGCGTCAAGCACAGTCGATGAAGTTTGGCGGTGTTTTCAAACCAGACACTTCTTTCATTTGTTTGTCAATCAACTGAGTGCAGTAGTGCGCCCATGCAATAAAAATGTCAGAAACTTTTCGTGGCGATATTTTTTAGTGACACGGGCTCTTTAAACTTATATTGAAGCTTCTATTGTGTGCATTAAGTCTGTTTTAGAATACGCAGCATCGTGGCCTCTGAGATTAGCACCGGCTGAGCGTTGTTACGACTCGCACCACCGCCGACACTGTTGCGTGGTGCGCCAAGGTCACGGGCCACCAAAATTGTTCGGTAGCCTGTTTCTCAGCTCGCGGCTGCTTGTGCGCAGAGCTGGTAGATGAGCGCACAAGACGACGGTGAGTTAAAGCAAGGTTGATTTACAGCATATAAATAGAGGTGTTACATATTCGGCATTGAGGCCGACAGCTTAGGAACTCGAAGAGCCGAGATGTTTTCTCTCTGACGCATACGTCGGCTTCTAGCGACATGCCGCTTGGCTGTTTTTATAGGCCCCGGGTGATACCTTACGTCACCAACGTACAATCAGAAGCGCAGTTGGCCGTGATGTCAGATTCCTCCACTCAGAAACCGCCGCTCGGCTGCACTCATGAACGAATGATGTTGCCACGCATTGCGTAAGACTCGCCAGACTGGATGGCGCCGCTTGCATCATCGGGATGCTATCGGGCCCGTGGTTTGAGGGAGCTCGCCATGCGTTGCGTAAGACACACCGGCGCGTCGGGTTAAGTGACGTCGTTGAGTTGATGGCGCCAGGCGGGCTTGCTCACTGGCCTTGACACAGATTGCCTTTGCAGAGGCAATTACGTTCGGTGTGAACTCCCAGGCGTAACAGCGTCTTACAACATCGCAACTACTACCAAACTAATGGCCATTTGTTAATAATCATGGTCAGCCTGTAAATTTTAGTGCGCTGTTCGGCCGGTGCGCGTCATCTTTGTTGTCATCGCTCGCTAGCATGCGAGCAAGTACGGCCGGTTAATTAGCTATTAGGCGCGAAGATCCTAAAGCCATGGGTCTGTCCCTTCTGGCTTGTGGGATGTCACCACCTAGTTAATGAGTCGTTCAGAAGGTGTGGATGGACAGACAGACGGATGGACTGACAGACAGACGATTCACAGTTTGTGCCAATAAACCCTCCGAAGCTTCGCCGCACTCATCATCATTCACTCCGTGGATACATGCTGTAATATTTATGGCTGGACCGTATACTTGGCTGGTGGCTAGTTAGTGCAGGTTAACCTTTCTGCCTTTCAATTCTTTATTTTCTCCTATTCCTTGGTCCAGGACATGTTGGGACCAAGCTAATTACGCCAAGTCATGGTAAGGCCGAGGTAATTAGGCCACATCTTAAGAAGACCGTGCTAATGAAGCCATGTAAAGCTAGAAGCGGGCTAACTAAAGCATGGTATTTGATGAGCTAACTAAACTATGCTTGTTAACGTGACGTTAATATTCAAGAAGCTAAGTAAAACTATGCTAATAACCAAATGCATATATGATGACAACCAGGATTATGTTCTATAGCTCGATACTGATCATGGCCTCGGTAATTGTGCCCAAGATAATTAGATTTTATTTCAAGCCTTATCAATAAAGACAAGAAGGCTCAGTGTAATGCTCTTTAAGCCTCAGCCCATTAGTACTATCGAAATTAAAACAAAATCCGAGCACGCACATGAGTAGATGACCAACTTAAAAAGCTGCAAGAAGCTTGGTCAATCCAAGCTCCTCTATGACTTTAGCATTGCACAAGTATTGTAAGCTCACCAAATTATTTTATATGCAAAGAAGCTGCCACTTAGCGTTCTTTTTATCGAATGCTTGACCGTCAAACCAGCACCATCACAGTCAAGAGTTGAACTTGGGCCTTCTCAGTATCAACGACTTTCTATCTGAGTTCACGCGTTGATCAGTTTCATTGACAGACGCCCACGACGAATATCGGGTACGCCTACCACGTTTGCTCTTGCCGAGGGGCTGTAATCATGTCGAGCGGTGATTAATCTATAAGCTTTATTGCGCAGACTATGCACACGTGCACGCAGAAGTAAAAGTGATATCACCACGTGGCTACGATGTCTCGCATTCAATTTCACCGCGCTCACGACATACCCAATCATAGCCACGTTGCCGACAAGATGCGAGTGCCTCTGGTGTCCACCTGTCTCTATGCTTATCTGCAATATCTGATAGAAGCGAAACCAGCAGCACGAGTGCTGCGTGTGCACCCTTGCTCCCTTCGAGAGTGGAAGTTGTCATACTGCAGGTGAAGCGAAGGCACCTGTGCGAAAAAGGACATACGCCCAGGAACACGCTTGGGGGAGGCGCGTGTGGAGTTGTCAGAAATACAGCACGACAATCACGTTGACGTCGCTGCACTGCTAAGATGTTGAGTGAGTGCCGGCGCTGACGTGCTCGCCCGTGGTCTTCCTTTGATAACAGCCGCAAATGTCCCGCATGCGTCTCCAGCGCCACGCACGTTCGCGTAGCCATTTTTCACAAAGCTGCAATCACGCACTCCACACTGTCTTCATGCCACGGCCATCGCAAGCGAGCTCGGAGCAAAGTCGTCTACCCGAGAAGCTCGGGCCATGCTGCATTGCACACCAGGGCTTCGTCCTTAATGCCCCTCAGACGTTTCATTAAGCACAGTGTGTAACCTTTTCTGCTTGGCCGCCAGAAAAAAATTTGGTCAGACTATTTTCCGCGGGTATTTCTACGGGTATCTCTGCGAAAGCATAATACTTCAGAGTAACAATTTCGGGTAATGATGCAATAATGATAATCGCACTAGGTATGACAAGTACACTGTATAGGTGCGGCAGCATTCCTCCAATATTCGACAATTGAATCTATGCTATTACTTAGCTACGGATATGATCAGCTTTATCACGTTTTGTATTCGCACTGAACACTATATCCTCATCTGCCCACACTTGCATTCTCACACGTGCATCATACTACGAATGTCGCGTAATATCGTTGGGGAGAACTGAACACTCCAGTTCCTGCCTCTCGTATAGTGAACAAGTGGCTGTTAAAATTATGCCCAGTGTGAAGAACACTCGTTCAGTTGAACACAGTATTTCTCATTAAGTGTATTCATTCTTTACATTGTGTCACAATGATGCACCATGCTTACTGCAAAACGTTGTACATGTCTTTCAGTTTGCCAGAATACGCTGCCAATCTTTTTTACTTGGCTTTCATTTTGTTAAAGGATATTTCTTTGTCATAATTATCTTTCTGCAGTCATTCCTTTTTCTTGTGTTAAGCTCCAGTATTTGTTTTTAACGGTGGTACTCTTTGCGCCAGCTGTAATCTGCCCAACATAAAAAAAAAACTCTGCGCCACGATGACGGCAGCGCGCTTCGTCTGGCTAACGGTTACACAGCTTGTGCCTGCTTCGCTAGTACACACAGTGCTCCGCCACCCAAACCTGCCTGGACACTGCGCGACACCACTCGGTCATGCCAGACGTGACCTCAAGGACAATGGCGCTCGCACTGTTTCGTTCCGTTGATGTATGGCGCGTGGCGGGGGTGCCAGACACAGAAATTGGGAAACCGATGAATATTCGTACAGGCGACGAGGAAGCCGCTTACCGGGAATTGTAGTGCGCCGACAGTTGGACTCGACTCATTTGAAGTGGTACACAACGTATGTCCCCTAAAGAGCGAGATGCGACTATGCTGTACTCAATCGTAGCTTGGCATTACTTCGCGTAACTTAGCATCACTTGGCATCATTTTGTATCACTCATATGGCTAGAGAAAGCTAAGAACCGACAAGCTTCGTTGCACCACCGGTGCCACCTTGCACCACTAGCGCAAGCTACACCAGACTCTTACTTTTCCCTGATTCTTTTTCTCGTGTTACCAAAACACTTGCTCAGAAACGTTTGTTTTTCATTTTTCATTTTGTTGAAGTGTAATATTTCAATATTTCAATAATGATCCTAAGAATGGCAGTGGAGTACCTATGTAAGCACTTTTACCTGATATTACAGTTTTCCACAAGTCCATCGGGGGATAATACGACATGCAGAGCAAGTTATTATTAGAAATAAAATTATTCAGCACCTACTTTTACGTTTATGTGACCATCACTAGTTGTGTTCAAAATAACAGCGGCGGAAGAAGCAGTGCTCGCAAAGTGGTACTGCTTGTAGTGTGGTAAAAAATACAGTGATCGTGAGCGTTCCCCTATTGCGCCGTCGACTGCGCCGAGTAAGTATGCTATAGAGAAAATATCGCCGAGTCTCTTAATGTAAAAATGAAATAGGTAATGAATAAATAAGGGCACTTTTTGATTTTTACAAAAGAGCAAAAAGAAATGCTGTACCGAAAAAAAGCGCAAACCACCTGTGCCACGTTGGCCTACGTAATGCCAAGAACCATTTCCTTAGGCATGACACGTTCCAAAACAATGGTGGTAGCGCTACTCGTGACCGGACTAACGTTGAACCAGGCAAACCTTTAAATCCTCGGAAGGAGCGTGTGGTGTTTTTTTTTAATCTTACCCTATTTTTGCAGATCACGCGATTATCCTCAAGTCTCTTTTTTATTAGAGTAAAAAAGATTACGCCTTCTACCTCCTCTAGATTGCCGGACGCAAAAAAAAGAAACAAAGAATAAATGACTGGGAATAAAGCCTTTACGTGGTCAAGGATGAGTGAGTTTCATTTCTTTGAGTGGGCTGTAAGAGCTTGTTTTTTTTTTCACGCAGTGCGGATGCAGAAAACAGTGACGAATTTGTTTTATTTAAATATTCGCTCGCATTAGCATTCAAGGCCGACTTGAGAGTGTAGTAGACAAAACAAAGTATTGATCACGTGGCTGCTTGTAAAGCAGCTGATTCAGCAGTTATATTTGGACACAATTTAAACAAAACAACAAGTGACTTTGCTCGCAACGGGTGCGCTACTGATTTAGAGGTTGAGCATGCGGCAATACGGCTTTCGAAACAATGAATGCGTTATTGTGGTGATTGATGCGGGAAGTACAGAAAAAAAAACAATTCCAACTGTCCACACGTCACTCACGATGTTTTTTTTTTCTCCATAAGGTTACTTCTAGAACTTCAACGTTCCGCCAGTGGTGCGAAATTTGCGCCGAGTCATCGTAGATTAGGCTGTGGCACTAAACCGTACAATGGTATTGTTATTGCTTGAGCTGTTAACTGGGAGTGACAAAATATGAGTCGCAAAATATAAGTACACTAACTTTAATGTATTCAGGTAAGCTTTCCTTAGGAATACCCCGAAAATGTGTTACAGTTCTATGGAAAGCTTTCCATAGAGCTGCCTCTTTCTAATAAAAAAACACCCTGATGTAAATTCTGAGATTTCAACTATTCAGGCATTTGAACTGCCATTCTACACAGTGGAAAGCAAAACACTCAACTAAAAAGAAAAAAAAGGCACTGTATCTGCATATTAATCTGCAAATATCGTCGAAAGACGATAGTCTTGCGTGTGGAGAGAGTACACAAAACATTTATTTGATGTTCTGCGCAAGAAAATTGGTGAATGGTATTCTGAAGGCGCTGCGTTAGAGTGGAGGCGAATGAGCGCATCAAGTAACGTCACACGTGAGACATGAGCGCCATCTAGCAGTTTTCTTGGAAAACAAAGCACGTGGCTCTGGGACGGGTGTGCGCGCCCGTCTCAGAGGTGATGAAGTGTAGAACGCGAGGCGACGAGTAGGTGCCACCACCGTCTCGTCTTAGCAAAGCGTTGGAAACACTCGCCTTTTCGTGCAAGCGTTGCATGGTCAGCGCAGCGTGATATGCGCTACGGTCCTTAAAATTACTTATGTATGCCTTTTCTAGTAAAAGACGCACATACAGAACATATACGCGTTGTTATGGTGCCCCAAGCATGCGTAATAATTGCTTTTTAATTGACAATTGCACAAGTATGAACGCTGGATCTTGAGCAACATTGGTGGGCGCCGCGGGTGGGCTCGGCCGTTTCAAGTACCCGGTGTCGTTAGGAGTGAAAAGACAGACAGACAGACAGACAGACAGACAGACAGACAGACAGACAGACAGACAGACTAAAACCTTTGCGTCGAAGGTCCCCAAGAAAGACTATCGTCTTTAAAACGTATGCTGAAACCGAAAACAGCTCTCGCTTTTTACAATACGAAGCAAAAGTATACCGACAGTCCATCGGGATCCATGAAGTTCGTATGAAGTGCCCCTCGGAAAATGTAATTCAAGGTTCTTCTAAAGTCATTAACCAGATGCTTTAGCATTACCTTCAATGTCCGCAGTATGAAGGGTTGTCGGTTCTTTAGGTGGATATCCTCGCTGCCAACATTTCACCACCACGCTAGTTCACCTCAGGATATACGAGGAGTGCATAAACGATTTTAGTGGTTTAGCACATTAGAATCGAGACTTGTCCGTCCATGTCCGTGTCCATGAGATGCGTGGTAGGAGGCGAAAAAAAAAACATTCAACAAGACTGATAACAATCATATATTTGAGAAAACAATATAAACACCCAGTAGCACAAGTGATTTCTACACCAGTGTGAGACTTAAATATGCACACTATAGACCTGAGGATCTATCTTTCTTGTTTGCGCTCACTGTCTACTGTCACTGTGGTTACAAAACCGTTGCTATAGTCGAAACATAAGCGTGTATAAGAATAACAGGAGATTTAACGAAACACTTATTATCCATCATATTAGTGATGGAAGAATATCCAACACTTACTAGCGCAGACTATGTATACTGGTCGGCTACTTCAACGTATATATTATGGACCTTAAGGTTTATAGCTTCGTCTACTCATCGTCATCCACTACGCGGAGATGCGCGGATTTTATTGCGATAGCAAATATATGGACACTTTCGGCTGGATTTTGCTGCCGGCATCGGTGTTATGCACCGTATATGTATACGTGTTTATATATATGAAATTGAAACAAATAAACTTTCAAAAAGAAACACCGCGGCGCGCAGAATCGAACGCAGGACATCTGCGTCATGAAATTGAGGCGTGAACCACTGAGCCACTCTGGAGCACGTCGTTCGCCATTCAAACGGCAAGCTATTTATGTCTGCACTTACCGTTGCTCACGAGCATCTTGGGGGAATTGTTTTTTCAGCATTACCAACAAGATGGCGCAATGAGCGCGCGTCACCACATCGTGCGGCAGCGCCCGCTCTAATCTCCTACGCGTACTTTGCCTGGCTTAAAGAAAGAAAGCGACGCTCCCTCGCGCGCCATTATCTCACGGTGGCGAGAAGGGGAGGATCGTACGCCTTGGCTGGCTTCGGTCTTCACCTGGAACAATTATGCTGTAGTTACTGGGCGCACAAATGTCACCGCAATCATTGCAGTCTCCGTTTGCGAAAAGCGCGCGCTTTTGAGGCACAGCGAAGTAACAAATGAGACGCTTATTCGCGTGCATCCGTACCTGTGAATCAGTTTCGTGCGTCATTTGTGCGTGAAAAACGTGGGGCACGTTTCAATCTGCTTTACATTCTGCATTTAACCTTTCAGTTTGTTGCTATCGCGTTCATTGCTTTGCCTTTGCGGCAAAGTTGTGACTTTTTTAACGTGACGTCCAGGAGCGCTATGAATGAAACGATGTGTTCGGTGACGATGGTGCATATTCACAGAAGGTTATAACAGCATCATTACACCTAAAAAAACTACGATAGTCGTGGTATTATAGGTGTTCGTCTTACAGAAGCGTCTGCTGTCCCGCACGGGCAACGGTAACCAAATTGCTCATTTGGCACAGCGTGGCTCATGAAGCGACTCTTTGAATATGATCGCTTGCTACTACTGCCTGTATAAAGACTAAAATGCGCACAAGATCCAGCGAGAGATTGTTACTGACGATACGAGTAAGCACCCGCTCCCATATGCCAGGGAGATTGCGAGTAAAGCCTCGGTGGCGAAGGCCTCATTCGATGAAAGCAGCACTGATCTGAAAAGAACGTGCATCATGTTTGCAAAAATATATTACACCAAGAACTCTGAAAAGCAAAATTTAAGTCTCCATAGCAATAATTCTGCGTATGCCCAGCCAAAACATAGCTCACTTCCATATTTTTATTCTTTGATCTTTGCCACTGCACTTCGCAGATCCGGAGCGGGTATGCAAAGTACTGCGAGTCGAGAAGACGCCACCGCTGCAGGCTATGTGTTGGCATATTGCACGTGACAGGAGTGTAGGGGGCACTCATCAGTGCGCTGGCAATATCGTGAATCGGAAACTACTCAGCGAAATGCTGCTGCGGCTTCATTTCCCATTCACTAAATCACCAGCAGGCCGCGTGCGCATAGCAAGTTGGTGGTGCGCTCGTTCCTGAGAAGCTATTCACCACGGTGGCTCGAGGCGAAGCAATTTGAGGAGAACACATCTGTCAAAGTATGCAAACGACATGTCGGTGCTGCCCCGATGCTCCCCTTTGAGATAGCGAACCGGCTTCAAGCTGTTGAGACCATTTAGGTGCACTCATGCAATGCAGAGATGGGCCATCAGAAACGTATCTCACGCGTTTGCACGAAGGTCCACCTGCTTGGTTATGTGCTATAGCTGGCTGGACTTCCTTGAGGCACGGTCGCGTTGGGGTGGGTGGAAGGAGAGCTGTAATATGCGCGAGTAAGTGGGATACCGTCTAATTACCTATTCTGGCACACCAGTAGGGCACCAGTATCTGAAGCAAGGAACGTCGAGTTCTGTGAGGTTTTTTTTTTTCGCATCAAAAGCACGAAACGCACAGAGAGATATAGGGAGAACGAGTACAGCATTGCGCGCTGTTTTATATTCGCAAAAAATAAATACAGCCTAAATTTTGGTCGCCCATGGAGAATCGCTCTTTCAGGTATACCCTTTACAGATCACATCTAGGAAGTTTGTTTTCATTTTATATTTTTGTGAACACTGTTCCCATCTAAAAAATTCCTGTAAGCTTTACAGATTATATAGATAAATTTTACCACCATTTCTACTGCCTTGTCTCAGACAAAATTTAGTTTTTCTTGTGAACAGTTTTTCGGCTTTGCATATTTATATTATCTGAAGCATTTGAAACCGCGCTGGGTAAAAATACGCGTGCCCTAATGATCTTTTTAAATTCAGGTCTCATTAGTACCTTCTGTGGATAATTGGTGCCTAAAACTAGAATCTCAGTCTGTTTTCTTGACTTTAATAATTGCTCAGTTGACATAAAAACCAGAAGTCCTGTCTTCCTAACAAAATTTAATGATTGTGTACCTTGGATGGTCATTAAACACTACCATTATTCTGTGAACTTTTGAGATCACACTTGAGCTTGTTGCGAAACATTATTTAGTAGTGAACGAAGCTCAAGCCTCCTTTCATGATAACGCAGGTGGGGACATCTGAGCACTCGGTGAAGCTAAATGAAGAGACACATGACTCTTCACAGTTCATCACATCTGAAGCTTCTATTCGCAACAATAATTGCCATTGATATGTGTGGTTTACTGCCCCAAAACCACTATATGATTATGAGGGACGCCGTAGTGGAGGGCTCCAGAAATTTTGACCACCTGGGGTACTTTAATGGGCACACAAATCTTAGCACACGGGCCTAAAGCAATATCGGTTTCATTAAAAAGGCAGCTGGCGCAGCCGGGATTCAATCCCGTGACCTGCAGGTCAGCAGCCGAGCAAATTAGCCATTATACCATTACGGCGGGGTAGATAATTGTCTTGTCCTCCTATACAATTCCTTCATATATCGGTTGTTTCAAGAAATATGCCTGAAAAGGTGAAGATTAGGAGTGATGTGCAATATTTGTTTGTCTCATTCACAGTTCTGCAGCCATAGGCATTTGAAGATGGCTAGAGGCATGATTTGGGAGAGAAATTGGGGAAGGTAAATTATTGACCTTTTTATTTGGTGTAACTACAGTTAGGCAGCTATATCAAAAAGGAGAATTGAAGTCCTTCATACGAAAAATTTGTTTAAATTTTCAGATTTAAAAAGCAACCTCGAGTAATAATTGCGAAGTAATGAAAAAAATTGAAATTTACCCAAATTTCCCGATGAAACTGAAACAGAAAGGCCGGAGAGCACAGCTGGCCTATTCTTCTGAGATATGCCGAATGAGTGAACGTCTTTACATGAACCATCAACCGGGTTCACTGTGATGTTGGTGATTGGCTGCGCAAACAGTTAAAGCACACATGACACACATACATTAACGAGGGCTGAAGAACTACATGCCTGTAATCGTTGTTTTGAACAGTGACATCATTCTGGCCGTCTGCTTGTAGCGCCCATCGGTGCTTCAGTTTTGGCCTCGTCGTTGGCTTTGCCTGAATTCAGTGCGTCACGAAAATTACTATAAGGCGCTTCTTCTACTCTCAAAGGTGCAATCAGCTTTCTTTATAAAAAAAAAGACCTCAATTTCTTCATTTGACATAACCGCCTAACAGCACTAGTTAAAACTTTAGTAAACTTAGCTTTTCATTGCTCCCGCATATCATATCTGCGACCCTCTTAAGATGCCTCCCAACACCAAATTAAGCAACTTGGAAAACAGCGAGCAAATATGGCATTTTTCTGATTTTTGACGATTTGGGGGCACATTTTCTTTAACACCGACTGGCTGCTAGCCTGTTTAAGGAATTATTATTTGATAATATTTATATTCCGCTATATTACTGATTTATATTATGCTGATCTAATAGAATGCGATAATAACACATGTACACCTACCAAAACGTCGTAACTAGAAGTCATGCAAGCATATATATTGCATAGAAAGTACAGGATAGACTGTGTAAAGGTGTACTGAGTGGACCTTTACAGAACACTCTTGCAGTATTTACTGTACAGGACATTTTTTTTACAAGAAAAGCGTAATTTGTAGAAGAAAAGCGCAAGCTCACTAGTGAGCTATTGTGTTGACATGTGAAACACGCCAGTGGGCACTGAGCGAGACACACACTAGCGGGAGGCACGCTACTTTCACGAATTCGAGGCGCACACTACTGACTGCATGTGTCGTTTGCATTCATGCAGCAGGGTGCTCCGTCAAAAACTGTGCTGCCAAGGACACCATGAAGTCAGGCCGAATTTATCGGTGTAAATGTAGCAGTGGCTGCCAACGTGGGTGCTTCCAAGTCCAAGGATGTCATGCCAGCCGAATAGCAATATGCACTGCACAAGTTTTAACAACCACTAACAGAGCTGCCAGTATGCGTCTACGTTGGCGCTTTTCCATTTGTGTTATGAACCTAATCCCTATAAATTATTTCCCACTTCGCCGAATATACCTGTACAACGACTCTTTTATCCCACAAACTAGCAGAGAATATAACCATCTGTCCAGCTCTATCGCAGTAATTGCTGACATCAACATCAATGGTGCCAATGAGACATGGTATTTTGTTAACTTGTATTCGTCGAAAATGTATTATTATAGATTTGTATGTGTATGCTAGAAACTGCTTTTTGTAATGCCTTCGGGCTCTGAAAGTACTTGTAATCAACAATTAACAAGTATTAACGATTCTCTAGAAAGAATACCAAACAGACATTTTATTTTCTGCTCGTTGGTGCGTGAAATATGTTGCTGAAAGCAGGTCTGGCGCTCTGCATGACGTGGAGTTCGATACAGTTGTTGAGCTGACGCAGCCCTGGTGCCGTGCGGCGAATGGGAAAGTGTGTTACATGCCTTTAGTATAATGAATGAAGCCGTGTTATTGCACGCTACACAGTGGTGGAGCACCAAGTAATAAAGCCTATAAATGTACTCACACGAAGCAATTTTCCTGAGCATGTCATGACCTCTGAGTTGACTCAGGCATCAAGCAAAACTGTCGAGGTTGAAAGCAAGGCGAGCACACTTGAATGCCAGCGTTAGAAAAATGGGGCGCTTTGAATTGTGCCTTACAAGAGATTCTACCCCAGGCAGTCTAAACGCATTTCTCTGTGGTTGTGTAATTTGTTGCAACGGGCACTGAGAAGATGCAAAAGAAGGAAACACCTAGGTCAGAAGTTCTACAATGCTAACAAAAACAAGAAAACGAAACGACTCCTTTTTACTACCACTATATACTGTACGCTTCTGTGAACCACTCTAGTTACTTCTTGTGTTTTTCTGCGGCCGCGGGTGATTGCATAACTTTTCTTTTATACCCTAGAAATAAAAGCCATACGACTACCATTAAGAACGCTGAATTCATTCGTTTTTGTTGCACTCGACTTTGAGCTTTGCCGCGGGGTTTATTTGCCTGTTCAGAAAGACTCCCTTCAACGTCTGATGACAGCCAGCGGTTGTGCAAAGAGTTGCCCTAAATATGCGACTGTGCTGAAACCAGCGTCTAAATATTTGCTAGCTTTATTTTTACTTCTCTCCACAAATATGAATATATGCTGGGTATTCCACTATTTTTGATTACAGGATGCGTGAAAGATGAAGTTTTAGGTTACATAAAAAGGAAGAAAGGCGTATGGGGGAATGCGTGGGCTGTTTCACGCTATGGCAAATGGGTGTTGTCGGTCGGCTGTGCACCCACTTCGTCTGTTGTGACCATTCATTTTTGATTCCCTCATTCTCTCTCTCTCTCTCTCTCTTTCTACGCCATTGCGGAAACTCATCCCCTCATCTCACTCAGAAAAAAGGCAGTTAGACAGGGCGTTAAAATTTTCTAGACTACTTGCGAAAAAAAAAAAATCCCCGACAACAACCTAAAATGAAGATGTAGTCGGCAGATCAAAACGCACTGTGGCATAGAAGTTTCAGGAACATCGTTAAAACGTTAATAAATAAGAAAAGTATTGCTGTTTCATCGTGCACTGGGGTCCCGTGAAATCACTCCCTCCCCTACACCTGGTCAAGATTAATCTGGAATCTTAAAATCCCCTCTGAAACTTTCTTCAAAAGCAACAACGCAGTTTTGCAAGTTATAACAACAGGTTTAAATAGGGGCACAAGGTGAACAGTCGAGAGATTTTTGCTAACCACAGATTAGCCCCTTTATCTATAGAGCAGGGGGTCATTGTTGCGCGCAATATTAGGTACAGACTTGGCGTGCCCGCTTCGGTAAACAGAAAGCGGCCGTAACAAAGGAGCAAAGACCAGATATTATAGCAGTTCGTGTCGAAACCGGTGACTTATATCACACTTATCATCGGTCTGAAATTTGTGGGAAGAAAGTTTGAGGCAGCCATTGAACTGTTGTTTCCAGTTTTGGCCAAGCTTCGACGCATTATTTGAAGGGTCTGATACGCCCCGCCACGGTGGTCTAGTGGCTAAGGTAGTCGGCTGCTTACCCGCAGGTCACGGGTTTGAATCCCGGCTGCGGCGGCTGCATTTCCGATGGAGGCGGAAATGTTGTAGGCCCGTATGCTCACATTTGGGTGCACGTTAAAAAACGCCAGGTGGTCGAAATTTCCGGAGCCCTCCACTATGGTGTCTCTCATAATCATATGGTGGTTTTGGGACGTTAAACCCCACAAATCAATCAATAAATCGAAGGGTCTGATACGTATGCTTTATGCAAAAGGCATACTGTTTGACGAGAAGTTAGTGCCAGAACCACTCATTCCAGCTCGTTTCCTTCAATACATTATCGTAGAAATTCGTTGTAAATTAAGCGGCGAGTAGTTAAGTCAATGTATGACAAACGTTTTGTAATTTCTGGCTGTTTAGGCGTAAAAAACCCTGCATTCAGTGGGCATACCACATGTCTGTTATGTTAAGATATGAAAAAAAATTTAGTGCTGCGCTCTAAATTCTGAAATATTCGATATTAGGAAACTTACCAGAAGCCACACATCGCGCCTTTGATGCACCTCGCTTCTATCGTCCATAAAAAAAGTCTACTATCGCTTTAGTAAACCCAAAATTGCAAAGTACGTGTATTCTTCAGCACTGTGGAAGACGAAAGCATTTTGTCTCCAAGCACATCAATAGCCTCGCAAGGTAGCCTGTTATCAGTTCTTATGTAGGGGTGTCCACCTCGATGTCTAAGAAAAATTTTCGTTCGTACCATTTTCACCGAGAAAAATTTGTTCGCTTAGCAACGTTGAAGGTGAAAATAAAACTACAGAAGCATAAATGGCAGTGCTGGAGATGTGGCGTTCCACCTGCCCCGCCGATGTCTCATGGCGGTGCATGGTTGAATTTCGGAGCATCTTTCTTCCATGTCCCCTTCCCTGTTTTTTCGCCTCTTTTCTACGTCTCATCCTTCTGCGAAGACGCTGATAAACGAGCCGTGCAGCTGAATCGATCATATATAGCTGTGCATGTAAGCCGGGCTGAATGTTCGCTAAGAGCAAGTTATGGTCACAGATCTAAGAAGGTCATGTGCTGGCACGAAAAATGCCTTCGAGATGACAAAGGTGAACACATCTGGCAGGAGAAAGAAAATAAGCGAGGAAGGCGCAAGTGAAAGGGCAACCAGAACGCAATAGGTTTCTATAAAATGGCACACGTCGACTCTTGCGTGCACGTTTTTGAGACGTGAAAAAATGCGGGAGCAGTTGCTAAATATAACCGCAAATGACTGCGACGTGGAAATATCTCTGTACATCTATTCACGCTGCCACCAGGCAGAGATCCTTAAGTGATGATTTTGTGGGTTGTGCGCATAGTACTAATTATCAGCAAGCACGCGCGCGCACAGACACACATGCGCGCACACATACAAGCACAGATACACGTCGCTGTATGTGTTTCGAATCGAACCTTGCATAAATATAATAATTTATATCATATAATGTACACTACATATGTCCCGTAGTGTACATTAGTTCAAGACTGCACAATTACGCGCTGTTTGTCAAAGTTGTGAGCAAATAACAAGATTTAATGTGCAGGCCGAGAAACTGGCGAAAATTTACGAGACTCTGCAGAACTTAAAAACACTTGTTGAGGCTTCGCGAGACCTCTTAATGAGGTTCTGAAGAAACCCTTTGCACTTAAATATGTTGCATATATTTGGAAAGCTTCAAAAAATATTCAACATCTCCTTGTTACAGAGTTGTTGCCGGTGACATATTTTCTATTTACAAATGCGATATCCGATTGAACTCGCAAAGAAAAAAAAACACTTAGTAAGGCCATAAAGAAGCCATTCCCGTGACGACGCAGCAATAAATGCTCAAATAATTACTGAAGATTGCCTTTAATAACCTGCAGTTACCCATAATTATCTCTATAGCCAAGAGCAGCCAACATTTAGCCAAACATTACCTGTAATGCTGGTTATGCAAGTATGGTATGGGCTGAGTTTTATATATTAAGTAAAATTGTGCTTCATTATCTTGTTTTCAGAAAATATGGTGGTTCGTTTTTTTTTATGTATGCATGTAGTTCATTTGTATTGTTACCTTGTTAAGATTAATAACTTCTACTGTGTGGTTGTACTCCTAGTGTACATATGTAACTGGGATTCTAGGCAGGCGTGTCTTTCCGCCTTTTATTCGAGTGCCGTGGCGATCATGAAATGCGTTGTCAAAAAATAAAATAACATAAAAAATGGTAGGCTAGTCATAGACAATCGGTTAACTTGACCCAAACCTGAAACCTTTCGCTACTTTGACACACGCAATACTAACCGTTCGGGTTCTTAAGATTCACACGACCCGGCTTATAGTATCATGACATTATTTGGTCACCTCACCAGAAAGCTCTCAGGCCAAACGTTGAGAGAATATAAAATTTAGCAGTTCATTTCCTCTGTGGTAAATACCGATGCACAGATTCCGTCACGGCTTTGCTGAAGTCCTGTGAGCTAAAGCCTTTAAAACATCACAGACGCGAACATCACCTTAATTTTTTTATGGTTATAAGTGGGAAAAGAAAAAATAAACGAACATTTACATCTTCAGTCACCGGGAGGGCAACGTTATCGCCTTACTTAAAGTAGACATAGTCAACGTGCTTTCACGCAGATGATTGCTTTCCGCCACTCTTTTTCCGAGACGCAGTAGATATGTGAAATAGTTTACCGAATGAGGTTTTTCAACAAACAACGTAAATTTTCAGGGTGGGTTAAACAGCTTTCTCTTAAGAATACGCGCTAACTTCTGATGCGAGCACTGGTTCCTCGATTTTTGTCTGTGGAGCCGCTTGTTTTTTGTTATTTTTTGCTGATGCTGTATAATCGTCTGTTATTTGTATATACTCTAGAATTTCGATTTTTTCTAAGAATGATGTGTAATATTTCACACCCTCTCTGTAATGACCTTAAGCTCGGAGTCGACAGTACCAAATATTTGAATAAAATAAAAATAAATTACCACATTACGGAAAGAAACTTGAAGATCAATCTGAAAGCCAGTCATGGGGACGCTTGTTTTTACTGCCATGATACCATGCACGCTGGCTTGCATAAGTCGACAATGACATTTTCACTGCATGTTAGACTGCACTCTCATCGAAACATTAAAACAAGAAGGTTCTGCATAGTCTAGAAGACCCTTTGCGTAGAATTCTATCAGAACGGTTGAATGAGGGGCACTCGTCATCACCCAGAATATTTTATTGAACGTGATACCTGGAAGTTGTTCGCTCGCAATTTAATAACTCTGCTAGGGCAAGCTAGTCTACCTCACACGTGTTATGAATGGTGGACACTGAGCAGTGGTGTCTTCGGCTACGGTAATTACTTGCATACGGCAAGCAGTGGATAGCACTCTCTAAATACGGCTATATGGTCGTTAATGCCGTGTAGTGTTTCTAAATGATGCTAAAAGTTGGCTGTTAGATAACTGACGTCCATGATTAATTTTGTCTATCATTAGTAATGCCTTTCAATAGCGAGAATAATGTTTTCTATCGGCTGTTGCTACAGAAACACCATACTCATTCAATTAAAAGGCAAAGTTTAAGTTGCGCAGCCATTTTCGACGCTCTTATAAACTCTAAACCATTTAATATATTTCAGCATTTGTTGTCATTTTCCTGCCGTAGTAGGAGTGGTTGATGAGGTTCATGTCGAATAATATTATCAAAACCAAAATATTGTCTGACGTATTTTATTTCGGAGTCCACATATTTTTACGTTATATAAACTCTTACTACGGTCCCGCTTAAAGTGCTAGATATAGCCAGGATACCGGACAGTTTTGTTTGTTTTTCTGTATAAAATCCGCATTTTGTCAGGACCTGGCTAAGAGTGACATAAAGAATTAGAGGTTGTTGCGCCTGAATGTTTTTTATGCGTTTTTTTAAATACCGACAAGAGTATTACCTGTAATATTTCAGAAGTGTGACGATCGTGAAAAGCGAAAATATCACCAAGCTGCAGTATATATATATATATATATATATATATATATATATATATATATATATATATATATATATATATATATATATATATATATATATATATATATATATAATATATATATATATATATATATATATATAAATATATATATATAAATATATATATATATATATATATATATATATATATATATATATATATATATATATATATATATATATATATATATATATATATATATATACACGAGATCTAACAACAGACATTAATGTCAAGGAAGGTATAGGGGAAGTTATTGGGCCAATTGTAATGTAAGTGAGAAGAAAGAAAAGTGGGTGAAAAGATAACTTGCCGTCGGCAGGATCCAAACCTGCGATCTTCGAATAACGCGTTCGATGGTCTACCACTGAGCTACCACGACAGCTATCCTCCAGTCACCTTATTGGGTATCTACGTCAATTTAAATGTGGGAGTGTCAGTCAGCGCCACTAGTAGCCATGGCGGCGAGTGTGGTACACTCATTATGAGCCTGTTTGGCGTCACGTAGCACGTGAACTTATTACTAACTGGCAGCTGACCAACAGTCCCCCGTATACAACCTAGAGGCACCAAGTCTGCCAGTACGAGACCCTCGTTAATGAATAAGGGAAACAAGTGTATACTTAAGGGCTCGTTTTTCGTGTTTTACACAATATTAATGAGATCTAACGCACGCTAATGCCAAGGAAGGTATAGGAGAAGTTCTTAGGCCAATTGTAATGTAAAAGAGAAGAAAGAAATGTGGGTGATAAGGTGAAGGTCGCAGGTTGGGATCCTGCCGACGGCTAGTTATCTTTTCAGCCACTTTTCTTTCTTCTCGTTTACATTACAATTGGCCCAATAACTAATATATATATATATATATATATATATATATATATATATATATATATATATATATATATATATATATATATATATATATATATATATATATATATATATATATGCGGCTTCGTTCAATCGACCAGTCACAGCAGCGTTTCAGAATCCATGGCGCACCGTAGACAACCAACCGCTATTCTTGCGGTTATTCAGGTTATTTGGCAGGTTTCTGCCGCCGCTGCCCTTTCATTCACGCAGACACCATGAAAAAATAGTCGCAAAATCGTGCTTTGGCGGCACAACAGGGCAATAAGGATCTGCTTCGCCGGACCACTTCTGTCAGTTAATCACCAATCTCCAACGTCGCTCCCCGTCACCTATGCGCCGTCGACCCTACGCTTCAGACGCGGAAAACTATATTCCGCAGTTCGCGAGGCACAAACTGCGTCATAAGGGAAATAATTAAGTCCTAGAACTTTTTCACTAAACTTTATCGAAGTATTTGCGTATTTCTGCACCCTTGCGCTTGTGCACACTGGTGCTGTTATTTCCGTAATTGATTTAAGACATTGCCGCCTGCTTTGCAAGGTTACCACAACGTCAAATAGATTGCTCTTCGCTTCCAACGCTTACCATATTCAGCCATCAACTGCCTGCACAGCCCGCGTATTATAGCAAGATGTTTTGTATACTGTTGAATTTCTTGGGCTACCTGCGTGTTCACATGATGTGATCCTTGCCTGGGATTTTCTGTCCTGTAATCATGCGGTTATCGACTCTGCTCACGCTGAAGTGGTCGTTTCTGCGATGTGTCATTAGTCACCCGAGCTAGCGTTGAACAAGCTCTTTGCCACAGACGACACCGACATGCCACCGAATAACGCATCATTTTTCCAGCGTGTTGTGTCCATTTCTAAGTCTGCAGTGCTGTTTACACCTCCCCAAACATTCCAACGTCGCAGGAGCCTCACGTTACCGTTTGCTATTCTATAGACATTGCGACCGGCGCTACTAATTTGTCATGAATCTCTCACCGTCTCTCAGAACCTTGCTTCGCGGAGAATGCATCGGAACGTTCCAAGCCGTTTCCTCCATTTTGACATTGACGGTGAAAGTGATTTGTACCTTAATTCACTGATGCCCTCTGCCAGTGCTCCTGTTCCCGCATACACGAAGGCATTTGGCCCCTCAAGTAACAGCATGAATAAGCACACTGCAAATAGCTCCTAGGACTGCTTCAGCAGTTTTGCGGCTGGTTTGATTGTCAGCAGACATCATTAGGCCAAACATACACCGCTATTCACCATATTAACACCAGCTCTCAAGCACCTCTGTGACAGCGCCCCTGCCACGTGTCTCCTGTTGAGCGTCGTGCAATCACCGAGTAAATGAATGACATGAATCAACGTGGCATCAGTCCGCCGTTCAGCAGTCCCTGGTCTTGACCATTAGTGTTTGTGAAGAATGAAGACGGCTCGATTTGGTTCGGCGTCAATTACCACCATTTAAACAACATTACGCTTAAATATGTGTACCCTTTGCACGCATCAATGACGGCCTGGACTGCTTGCAACGCGCTGAATTCTTCTCATCACTAAACCTATGATCCAGTTACTGGAAGGACCTCATGGCACTATCAGATTGCTCAAAAACGGCTTTTTTGACACCTGATGGGCTGTACGAATTTAAAGTTATGCTGAACGGCATTGGTAATGCTCCAGCAACATTCGAAACGATGATGGATAGCGTCTTCCCTGGGTTGAAATGTACCGAGCAAATGGATGACATGAATCAACGTGGTGTCAGTCCGCCGTTCAGCAGTCCCTGGTCTTGATCATTAGTGCTTGTGAAGAATGAAGACGGCTCGATTTGGTTCAGCGTCAATTACCACCATTTAAACAAAATTACGCTTAAATATATGTAACCTTTGCACGCATCAATTATGGCCTGGACTGCTTGGAACGCGCTGAGTTCTTCTCATCACTAAACCTACGATCCGGTTACTGGAAGGACCCCATGGCACTATCAGAGTGCTCAAAAACTGCTTCTTTTTGACACCTGATGAGCTGTACGAATTAAAGGTTATGCTGCACGGCATTCGTAATGCTCCAGCAGCATTCGAAACGATGATGGATGGCGTCTTCCCTGGGTTGAAATGAAAAAAAAAACATGCCTATCTTATTTGGATAATGTTGCTCTCTCGCCTAACTATGACAGCCAGCTCCATCCTCTCACCGAAGTCTTGAGCTGCCTCACGCACGCAGGCAATCAACTAAACATCAAAAAGCGTCACTTGGGTGTTCGGAAGCTCACAATACTTCACCACGTTGTCTCGAAAGATGACGTCCTCTCAGACCCAAAAAAACATCGCCCTGTCAGTTCCTGAAGGCTACAACCCTGAAAGCGCGTCGGAGCTTCGTCGGTTTGTGCCCATAGTTTCACCGGTCTACGAAGAAATTGGCTTCTATAATCACAGAATTGACAAAGCTGCTCACCAGCGATGGACACTTTTTCAATTAGTCGCTAGAATGCGATAATGTTTTCTCAACATTACGCCGTCTTCTTACTTCATCACTTATTTTATACGCCACTTCGACCCTACTACTCCAACCGAAGGTACACATGGATACTAGTGGCATAGGACTTGGGGATGGCCTTGCTCAACGCAAGCCTGGCAACTCGAAGTACGTAGTTTCGTGTGCTACTCGCGCCCTCACCAAGGCAGTGCGCAAATACTCAGTTTCCCAAAAGGAATGTTTGGCCAATGATGTCGTTACTGACAATGATTGCACCCTGCTGGCTCGCTTCAAAGAAAGATACTTAGGGCCGGCTTCGACGTTGGTTGCTACGTTTACAGGAATGTGATGTTCGCGTCACCGCTCAGAGCGCAAGCATACCAAAACACATGCACTTTCTCGTTCGCCCCTTCCGTCAACCGTTGCACCTGTTTTCCCTGCTGAAGCTAACATGAACAGCACCGATATCGCTGACATGTAATCAAAACAGCACATGAACCCTTAGATAGCCTCACTCATCGAAGTTCTCTCCTCGTCTTCGGCGACACCACGCCAGCGGCTACCCCGTGCACCACGCCGAAAGGTTCCGCATTATACGATACGAGATGCCCACGTGGTACCGTCGCAACTATCAGCCGGGTGGTAGGAAATGGCTTCTTGTTATACCCGGCCATTTGCGCACCAACCTTTGCGCGTACTTCCACGCCGACTCCCGATACACCCACGCTGGTGTTTCGAAAACACACGGCCAGGTTCACCACCAATTCTTATGGCATGGAATGTACACGTACGTTCGCAGCTACATACGTTCCTGCACTGAGTGTCAGCGGCAAAAAACAACTTCTCATGCGTCTAGCGAATTACAACCTTTGCCGTGTTCAGCTGGGCCATTTGATGAGATATATACAGACCTTCATGACCCTCTACCTAGTAATCCTGCTGGAAATTTCAGGATTATTGTGCCCGTTGACCATCTCACTCGTTACGCCAGAACCACCACTTTGCCAGCCACTGCAGCTCGCGATGTCGCCTTGTTAATCTCGCTTAGCTTTGTTCTTCACCGTGGCACTCCACGTGAGCTGTTTTGCGACCGAGGGCGTGTGTTACTATCGTAAGTCAATCAAAAGGTTTTCAATGAGTGCAATATTATTCATCGCTCCAATACGAGCTATGACCCGCTGACGAACGGTTTGACAGGTAGCTGTGAAACAGTCAGCATCAGTCATTTAAAACCTAACTATGATCCTTTTGTGATTGCTTCGCTTGATTTGCTAGGATGGTTCCTCTTCATCACCGGGAATAGTATAGCCGGAAAGTGAGAAAATCAATAGGAGCAGCTATAACAAAACTACTATGAAGAGCCGAGACAAGTGAGAGCGCCTGACTGTGGCTGACGGCTCTTGGTTAGGCAGTTGCTTTTAGGGGCGAAGGTCCACCTCTCGTTTTAGTCCTTGGAATGTCAGCATGATGGTGGTACTTATATATGATGAATATATTGTTACAGTGGGTTCACTACATTGACCCAACAGCAACGACAACAACGATAAAACCGAGGAAGACAAAAACGACGAGCAGTTTCGGCAGACACTTTCCGTCCGTCTCCTGTAAATAAACCTTTGTCCAACCTCGTTTACAAGTCGAGTAACAGAGTGGTAGTGGTGCTGGGTACCCCAAGACTCTAAGAACGGAATTTCTATTCCTTCGCGCTCGTTGGAGTTGTCGCCTTGCGGTAGGCTCGCAGCTGTAACACAACCTAAGCATGAGAGATGCCTCTGCAATCCAATGTCCCGAGGGCGGTGGCTTTTTCCCATCCTTACAAAAAGCTGCCGAGGTTTGCTGGGATTGGTGAGGAGGACATGGACAAGTGGTTGAAGCAACACAAGCGGGTGAGCAAACTTAACAGCTGGGACACTGCCACTCAGCTATCGTATGTCGTGCTCTCACTCACCGACACTGCCCTCCTGTAATACGACAACCACGAGGATACACTCATCACTTGGGAAACGTATGTAGACGAATTGAAGATGTGCTTCAGAGACACCACAACGAAAAAGAAGCGAGCTGAACACACCCTCTCTCAAAGGGCTCAGCTACCTGGTGAGACCTGCCCCACTTACATTGAGGAGATTCTAAAGCTCTGTAAACTTGTTAACCTCGCTATGTGCAAAGAAGACAAAGTTGTCCATCTTCTTTCAGACATAGCAGAGGATGTGTTCCAGTTCTTGATCTCCAAAGAGAACCTGTCGTTTGTGACCGACGTCATAAAGCACTGTCGTGCATTTGAAGCACTGAAGATGCGTCGTATAACGCCCAAATTTGGCCACTTGGCTAACGTGCCGACAGAAGCTAGCGTCGACGCTAACCCCCCATCCGACCTGACATCGACAATACGACAGATAGTCCGATAAGAGCTGCTCCAGTGCCGTGAAATAAGCCATTGAAGCAGTGATGACTACTACCGAGGCTAGCAGTCTGGACTACCTCCTTCCTCGTCCCCACGGTCTATCAATGCGGGGAACATGGACAACTACCGAGCTGTGCTTCGGTCCGAGCCGGCAAACCGACCTCCCTTCGCCAACGTGCAGCATCGTCCAAACACCTATACCCCGCCACGGTCCCAGACTACTCACTCGAGCACAACAGGATACAGGCATTGCAATGATCAAGGCAGATATCCCATGCCAGCTAACGAAAACGAGGGGTTCGATCAGCACCATGCATTTCGGCCGCCTCCTGCGAGCTATAGTTGAGGCGTTGCAGGCCACATCTGAAGATTTTGTGACCGTCGACAGCGATTCCGAGGAGCGCCTTCTAGAGGTTTCTACAATATTAGCAATCAAACCTTTTCATTGTCATGACCTACACGTCCAACATCCAGTCGTCCATTTCGCCAAGGCAACTTCGGGAACTCGTCACCAGCCTCCGACCGCAGCTTAACGCCACCGCCTGCTACACGTTGTTACGCCTGGTAGTCCACACCGAACAACAATGCTTCTGCAAAAGCAATCTGTGTCAAGGCCAGCGATCGAGCCCGCCTGACACGATCAACTCAACGACGTCATCAAGCGGCGGTGCCAGTCTGTCACGCAACGCACAGCGAGCTCCCTCAGCCCACGAGCTCGATGAAGCAATCGGTGCCTTCAAGTCTAGCGAGTCTTACGCAATGCGTGGCAACATCCGTCGTCCTTGGGTGCAACCACGCGCAGCGGCGGGTCTCCGTTAGAGGATTCTGACATCACGGCCAGCGGCGCTTCTGGTTGGACGTTGGTGATGCAACGATCCACCTGGTGCGTAAAAAAAAAGCCCAGAGGCGCGTCGCCAGAAGCTGACGTATGAGTCAGAGAGAAGCCGACGCATGCGTGCGAGAGAAGACATCTCGGCTTTTCGAGTCCCTAAACTGTCAGCCCCAGTGCCGAATTTGTAACGCCTCTACTTCTATGCTGTACATAAAGCTTGCCATACCTCACCGTCGTCTCGTCCGCTCGTTTATCAGCTCTGCGCAGAAGCAGTCGCGAGCTGAGTAACACACGCTACCAACGGCTGCTGACCTTGGCGGCGGATCGAGTTCCGAGCAGTGGCGCCTTCGAGACCATATTGGCGGGGTGCCTTCCTAACAGTGGTGGCAGTGGCGAGTTTCGTGGCACCCATCGTAACCTCGTTGACAGTGCGCTTCGTAACAACGTGCTCCGCGATCACCGTCGCCATAGCGTCGCTTCCCGTTACCACCACCAGAAAACTAGGCAGAGCAGCCGATGGGGGTGAGGTCACCGGATACTGTGCGCTGCCAACCGATACACCTTCGTCAGCCTTCTTGCTGAAAAACAAATTTCATGTGCGTGCTGAAAATGTCCCTAGTATGGCTCTCGTAGATACTGGGGCAACAATTTCAGTGATGAGCCTTAGTTTTAAAACTCTTCTGGGACAAAAGTCATGTTTTTTGGAACAAAATGTCTTCGTTTCGTAGTATAAGTGGTGACACATTGTGCCCGGTTGGCATTTGTACAGCAGATGTTGGTTTGTGTGGCAAATTATTTACCACTGAATTTCCCGAGATTCTTCAATCTACGCAAGGCAATATTTTAGGCCTAGATTTCTTACGGGAGTGTGGCACTACAGTTGACTGTCGAAGCGGGGAGCTTTCGGTACACCACGAGCTTACGACCGGACTCATCGAGAACTCGCCGCGTCAAGAAAGTGCCTTCAGTGTTGTACAGGATGTAGTAATTCTTGCGCAGTGTAGCATGTGCATTCCTGTAATTTACTCTGGAGCAGCTCCTTCTGTATTTGACGCTGCAACAGCTTGTGTGAAGAATACAATAAGCTTGTGTGAAGAACGTGTTGGTGCCCCATTGCTTGGTGTCGGTAGTTGAAGGACGATCCTGATTATGGACGATGAATTAGCGGCCCAGCCCATGCTTCTACCTTTTGGCATGAAGCTCGCACTCTTCAGAGAGGAAACACTGGCTTAAGTTGCTGTACTTCACGCCGCTGCGGACGAATCTTTCCCATCCAGCCCTTCGGATTCGAAGCTTCTGCAGATGATGAGCAAGTCCCTCAGCACAAGTGAGCGCCACACGTTACTAGCCATTTTATCCCAGCACTTGCCAGTGTTTGACTTTTCGCAAAACGATAAGACATCCCCATTCCAGCGTCTCGAGTACGCCCCCGTATCAACACCGGATCAGCGCACCCTATACGACAGAAGCCGCCGCAGCGAGTGTCACCGACTGAACGTAACGTAATCAGTGAGCAAGTTGAAGAAAGGTTGCAAAAGTTAGTCATTCAGTAGTCTGCAAGTCTTTGGGCTCCACCTGTCCTTCTCGTTAAAAAGAAGGACGACAGTAGGCGATTTTGTGTTTATTACCGCCGGCATAATAACATTACAAGTAAAGACGAATACCTGCTTCCACGCAAAGACGATGCATTGAATTGTCTTCTTTCGGCTTCCTACTTTTCTTTCGTCGACTTCAGATCCAGCTAGGGGCAAATCCAAATGCACACTGGTAATAAAAAAACGACGGCGTTCGTAACACTCAATGGACTTTTTGAATTTAACGTTATGTCATACGGCTGCTTGGGCGACGCGCCCACCACCTTCGAACGATTTATAGACACTATTATGCGGGGTTTAAAATGAGAGATATGTATGTGATATCTCGATGATGTTATTATCTTCGCACGCACATTGCAGAAGCACCACGAGCATCTCAACCTTGTACTAAGCTGCATAAAAAAGACTTGTCTTGTACTCAACTCCAGGAAATGTCATTTCGGAGAGCGCGAAGTCTTGGTGCTGGGACATCTCGTGGACAAAGACAATATCAGGCCCGACCCGGCGAAGACTGAGGCTGTTGAGAAATTTCAACCACCCCAATCCGTGAAAGAAATCCGGAGATTCTTGGGGCTGTGCTCCTATTTCAGGTGATTCGTTCCTCGCTTTGCTCACGTCGCTCATTCCATGACAAGCCTTCTCCTCAAGAACGCCCGTTTCGAGTGGACGCATGAGTGTTCAGCTTCCTTTCGGCAGCTAAAGTTCTTGATGACGTCACCGCCGATACTACGACACTTCAGTCCTACCGCGCTGAAGGAGGTTCACACAGATGCGAGCGCCATTGGTCTTGGTGCTGTGTTGGGTCAACGCTCGGGTAAGAGAAACACGTCATCGCCTACGCAAGTCGGTCATTAAGTAAACTTGAGCGTACCTATACGGTAACTGAAGAAGAAGGCCTCGCGGTTATTTTCGTTGTTCAACTGTTTTGGTCATACCTGTACGGCGTCAGTTTACAATCGTCACCGATCATCACTCTCTGTGCTGGCTCGTTAATCTCCGCGATCCATCAAGACGCCTTGCATGATGGGCTCTGCGGCTGCAAGAGTACAATTTTACTGTTTCGTACAAGAGTGGGGACGACACTCTGACGCTGATTGCCTTTTTAGGCTGCCCTTATTTACCACGGAAAGCGACGCTGATAACTTCGACCAGGAAATCGCAAATGTACAACGATATTTCCCAGACGCCGCAACCTTCGCGAGACAGCGGCGTGATGATTGAACTCTAGAACCGCTCCTCTCTGCGGTGAAAGACTCATCAAATGGCCGTTTTTGTATTCGGGATGGACTCCTATATAAAAAGAATTTTGCCGCCACGGGTGCGCGCTATCTTCTGGTGGTCCCAGCGGCCCTCCTATCTTCGGTTTTACGTGTCGTGCACGACCATCCCGCTGCCGGTCATTTAGGATCTACGCGGATTCTGTATTGATGGCGCCAAAGAAAGATTTTACTGGCCCGAAATGCGCAAGCCAACACGTACGTAGCCCGCTGCACAGACTGCCAAAGTCATAAAAGGCCTACCAACGCCACCTCCGGTTGTCTAATGTCTTTAGCACTTTCCAGTTCACCTTTCGAACAAGTCGGCATCGACCTGATTGGGCCGTTTCCACGTTCATTTAAAAGCAACCGCTTGGTAATAGTGTGCGAAGACTAGAAGACTACGTGACTCGGTTCTGTGAGACGGCAGGACTACCCTCTGCAACTGCGGTCGACGCGTCACAGTTCATTCTGCGTAATATAATACCTCGTCATGGTCCCCCTCATGTTATAATGAGTGACCATGGCCGTCAGTTCATGTCTGATGCGGTTAAATAATTTCTGCGTCTCTGTGCTTCCAATATGTGTCATTCGACCCCTTATCACCTTCAGACCAACGGCTTGACTAAGTGCATGAATCGAACACTTGTTAACATGATATCCATGTACGTAAGGTCTGACCATAAGAACTGGGACGAAGTGCTTTCGTTCGCCGCACACCCTTTCAACATCGCGCAACATAAGACCAATGGTTACAGTTCGTTCTTCCTTCCTTACGCTAGTCCAGTGAGGTACACCTAGAATACGATCTTTCCATTCTCTAGTCATCACGACACTTGCATCGCAGAAACTCTATTCCGGTTGGAGGAAGCTCGGAGACTAGCTAGATTGCGAAGTCTGGCTTCTCGAAAACGGTCAAAATTACGATGCGAATGCAGACACCGCCAAGTTACTTACAAGCCTGGCGACTTAGTGTATAATTATGAACTCCCGTACGCAAACGTTGATTGTGCCAGAAACTACTCGCCAACTATGTTGGACCGTTTCTTATAACATAGCGTCTTAGTGAGGTGAATTATCGAATAGCACGCCTTACTGCCAATGGGAGAAGGTAATGCAAGACAGAAGTTACGCATGTAGCCCGCCTCAAGTCATTCACTCAGCGACTACCCAGCTGACTTCTCGTCTGGAGGGCTTCGTCAGGGACGAGAGCCATGTTACAGTGGGTTCACTACATTGAACCGACAACAGCGACTACAACGATAAAAAGAAGGAAGAGAAGAATAACGTGCAGTTCCGATACGCACTTACAATCCGTCCTCTGTAAATAAACCCCTGTTCAACCTCGTTTAGAAGTCACGTAACAATATGATAGATGTGAGATGGCGCCACATGATGGATTTGTGGGGTTTAACGTCCCAAAACCACCATTTGATTATGAGAGACGCCGTAGTGGAGGGCTCCGGAAATTTTGACCACCTGGGGTTCTTTAACGTGCACCCAAATCTGAGTATGGCGCCACATAAAGTGTTCACTAGATTGACGGATGGATAGATGTACAGATATGTGCACAGACGAACGGACAGGCACACGGACAGACAGACGAACGAATGGATGGACCGACATACATACATACATACATACATACATACATACATACATACATACATACATACATACATACATACATACATACATACATACATACATACATACATACATACATACATACATACATATAGCCCCGCCACGGTGATCTAGTGGCTAATGTACTCGGCTTCTGACCCGCACGTCGCGGGTTCGATTCCCGGCTGCGGCGGCTGCATTTCCGATGGAGGCAGAAATGTTGTAGGCCCGTGTGCTCAGATTTGGGCGCACGTTAAAGAACCCCAGGTGGTCGAAATTTCCGGAGCCCTCCACTACGGCGTCTCTCATAATCAAATAGTGGTTTTGGGACGTTAAACCCCACAAATCAATCATCAATCATACATACATGCATGCATACATACATACATACATACATACATACATACATACATACATACGGACGGACGGATGAAACCAGCGGGTGATTCACAGTTTGGAGATAAAACCCTTCGAAGCTTCGCCCCCCTCATCATCATGCACTCCGTGTATATGGTGTAATTTTTTGTCAATAAACCTTATCATATATATATATATATATATATATATATATATATATATATATATATATATATATATATATATATATATATATATGAAAGAAGTGTATACTTAAGGGCTCGTTTTTCCGTGTTTTGATACGATAATAATGAGACTAACAGACAATATGGCCAAGGAATGTATAGAGGAAGTTATTAGACCCAATTTTATTGTACATTGTGAAGAAAGAAAAGTGGGTGAAGAGATAACTTGCCGTGAGGAGGAACCGAACCTGCGACCTTCGAAAAACGCATTCGATGCTCTACCACTGAGCTACCACGGTGGCTGCCCCCCCCCCACCATTTTATTGGGTTTATATGTAAATTTAAACGTGGGAGTGTCAGTCAGCGCCAAGTGTAGCCATGGCGGAGAGTGTGGCACACTCTTTATGAGCCTGTTCGGCGTCACGTAGCACGTGAACTTATTACGAGCTGGTAGCTGACCAACCGTCCCTCGTATACAACCTAACTGCACCAAGTCTGCCAGTACGAGACCGTCGTGATAGATAAGAAAAATTAGTGTATATTTAAGGGCTCATTTTTTCGTGTTTTGACACAATATTATTGAAATCTAACAGACAATAATACCAAGGAATATATATATATATATATATATATATATATATATATATATATATATATATATATATATATATATGCACCACACAGCAAGACAGTCAGCACGGCGCCAAGCCAAGCTCTCCTTTCCGCTATGTGCCGCGGGAGTTGCGTGTGTCGCTTAATCTGACAACGGGTTCAAAGCAGGGGCAAAGATGATCCTATCGGCTGGTGATAGGAAGCATTGACAGTTCGTCACATCGGAGAGGAATAATGCACCGATCCTGACCACATTGCACGCGTAATCATGCAAACCACAAGTTATCTTCGCGGCGTCATAGATTGGAGCACAGTCGTGCTAGAAGTATTCTTCAAACATTAATTGTGAGGAAACATGACTGCCTCTAACGTTTCAGTACACACAAGCCAATTTGCTCCAGTCACTAAAATTTCATTACTGAATCTCAATAAACTGCGGGGCTGACAGCTATAAGTATAGTCTCCCTACATGTCTTGTATACATAAGATATCTGAAAAGATCGTGGTCGCGTTCTTCGAGGTGCTGGTTTTTGCAGAAAACCATAACTTTTTTTTGTTCTTTTAGAACTCGGTACTATCAGCGTCAAATGAAACTCGAACAGCGGCAAGCCTTTGCGATAGTGTAGTGCATGCCGTCTAGTTATCACCATTGACAGGTGCGTGTATCCTGTTTGGTAGCTTTACGCATATATGCGTGCCTGTTCATAGCGATAAGTGGATGGCGCGCACTATACCATCGCGAAGGCTTGCCGGTGTTCGGGTTTCATTTGACACTGATAGTACGACTGGTCGTGAACGAAATGCAACATGTGAAGCACGTGGGTCGCAGTAAGCGACTAGATACGCTTGCCCTTGGCACGCGTGCACTAGCACGTATATATAAAGGTGAATTAAATTAACACGTGACTTAACATGCAATTTAATAAGCCTAAAGATGAATATATCACCAAAATACTTATCAAGATATTAGAATAACAGGCACACTTTGGCAGCTTACAGCCGGGATACAAGCGAATGTATTGCAGTGTCCTCGTTTCTAACCCCCTCCCCTTTCTGATTTTTGCTACAATTCTATGCCACATATGGAGCTCCAATTAGCTTCAGAGGACTGAGACAAACGAGAAGGATTGCGGCTCACGGGTACGGAGAAGTCATTTGTTAGTTTTTCTTGTGGACTATAAACCATAAAAAAATCTTCCTGTGGCAACTGTAGCTCACATACCATAAAAGCTTCAATTCGCGGTGTACACATAACCAGTATATGCACATTTTTCCTAGCCGGATAAATTTTCCTACTATATAGTTTCTTGAAATAAGCCTGTCTATGAATAAGCCTATAGTTGCAGGAGTACTCTTCAGCAAAGTTTGAGCTTTTCTATAATAAAACAGATGCATTTGTTAATTAACAAATCAGCTCGAATATAAGGCAAAGGAAACGCTTGGGGCCAATTATTTAGCGTAAGGAATGACTGAACGTTCTCAGAAACTAGCGTACGACATTGCCATATTCTCACAGCATTTTTCGTATTTTGTACTTTTTTGACATGGGAGAAATTGCGGTGAGAGTTGCAAATTGTACCCGTAGATGAATGCGACACTGAGAAACCTGTATGCGCCTAAACACAGCTCCATGGCAACCGTAAAACCAAGATTTCGCGGAATGTGGGCAAAGGTATGAATTATCATCGCACTAACTCACTCCCACTCTCTTTCTCTCTTTCTTACACACACGCACGCAGAGAGGACAGACGGGAGGGGAGGGGGGAGATTCTTCCCTGTGGCATCAGGGCATAAGTACACAGCCAAGCGCGATGGCAAGGTTACCGCGCGAGCATCAACGAAGAACTGCTGCAATACCTCGTCCCAGAATACTTTTGTAGAGAGAGTGATATTACGCAAGCTTCACTAAACCTTTTTGCTGTTGCTTAAGCTGCGATAACTCCCATCTAAATAAGATATCTAAACGAAGCAGAGCCAAGCAACAGCTGGAACACATCTTTCTCAGCTATTTGTAATCACCCGCGGAGATGAGAGCCCACGCGGAGTACACATGATTACAGAATGGAAAGTTGAAAATAGAGAGAAAGGGGGTACACTTATTTGCAGGGGTGATTGTTCTAGCATGGAGCATACAATGAGAGACAAAGTATTGTGTTACCTTGATTTTACCCTTCGTTAAAGAACCCCAGGCTGTCAAAATTTTCGAAGTCCTCCACTACGGTGTCTCTCATAATCACGTGGTGGTTTTGGGACGATAAACCCCACATGTCAATCAATCAATTTCACCTTTCGTAAACGCGCCGCTAGGCCTCTGGGACGTCAGGCAGGTCAAAGCTCGCGCGAGAACCTCCATATCGTGCGCGTCTGTACAGTCATCCAAAGTTTTACGTATTGTGCACAGCGGCAACTTTTCTGTCTGTCAGATCCATATTATGGTACAACGTTACAAAAAATTGCTTCTTGGGCATGTGCTTTATGAGCATACACTTGTCCTTAACTCACTCGTATGGTTCACTTATGGCTGATTCAGATGAGATTGACTGTACCTATTATTTAGGCCAAACAAAAAAGACGGAGAGAGTATGTAAGCAGGAGAAGGACGTGGAGAAAAGACAAAAATATAGTCTTCGACCCTGCGCTATGGTGAGAACAATCGTCGCAATAAAAAGCAGGGAGAGTGCCTAGGCAGGCGTTCTGGTGACGTGGCATTGTATGTGCTAGCGGAGGAGCCCAACAGCTCTACAAGGCAACATTACGTAAAGTCACTGTGGCCCGGGAGTTTTGCCTATAGGTTTGACATACTACGGCCGGCCTAAACTAATCTGCTGTTAAAGCAGGAGAAGTGTTTATTTTCTTGGGGAATCCGATCTGGATCTACGGTTGCTCACCTAATTCATGCGAGGCGGCACATGGTATGCAGCGCTCACGAAATTTTCAATTTTGACGGAACTGAATCGGTCACTTGTCCAATACTGAGTTCGCTACGATAGCGTCGACAATAACGCTATATGTCTCGCCACGGTGGTCTAGTGGCTAAGGTACTCGGCTGCTGACCCGCAGGTCGCGGGATCAAATGCCGGCAGTGGCGGCTGCATTTTCGATGGAGGCGGAAATGTTGTAGGCCCGTGTGCTCAGGTTTGGGTGCACGTTAAAGAAACCCAGGTGGTCCAAATTTCCGGAGCCCTCCACTACGGCGTCTCTCATAATCATATGCTGGTTTTGGGACGTTAAACCCCACAAATCAATCAAACAATAACGCTATGAAAGTTCGGTACAGCCAATCCACACGGTGGTTTGCGGAACCGCTACAATACTATATGTGAAACACAGGCAGTTTTCGCAAATACTAAACTCATTTTTCATCTCCTCCTTCCCTCTTTCCTTTCGAGTACAAACTATAAATTGTGCTCGATACTGGCAATCATCAAACATGTGCTAACGTCTGGTTTACTTAGAACTTTGTTCCCAACTTTCTAACATAATCTTCGGGCAACTAAACACACGCGTCCTCTTAGATAAATCACTGCATTTTTTAAAATTATGTTATCCCTTATGAAGCACGCAGTCGCTTAGATATTACATGGATAAACTGCACGTTAGGCTCTACGTGACATTCAGTAGGTAGAGGCATTGTCTTAGGAAATGGGTGCAGATAACCAAATAGGATCGCCTAGTTGGAAGGATCATTTGATACGACACCACAAACAAGCATCGTGTTCTATCTACCTCGCGAAGCCTTCAAGGCAAGTGCTTTAGAGGCAAACCTATCAATGTTGCCGAAAGCCGAGCGAGAGCAGCCTATGTTTCAACACAATGAGCAACAAATGCAAACTCCAACACTCTAGACGAGCTGCGTAGTGCGTCATAAGGGAGCGTTTACCCTTTCGCGTGCAGTTCTTCGTTTCCCGGCTCACACGCACGTGCCATGTTCACTCGATAGTAACGACTCACGGGCCAAAGGTCGCCTTCGTAAACTTTGTCGAAGGCGAGACGGTTGGAAACGGGAAGCAGCAGCACCACGAAAAACGCAAGCATGGAACGTCTCGAGTCGCACAACCAGTGTGAGATGCCCGCAGTGTGGCCTTCCGCGCTCGGTTTGATGCAGCGCTGTCCGTTTCGCAAGAAGGATCAAGCAAGTTCGTTCTGCCATGGCGCCCCATACACAAAACCTAATCCTCGTATGCGACATCGCCCGTGACGCAACTTCTCGATAAGAACTGAAAAGACTGGATGTACTGCAGAATGGATTGCGAAGATGGAATTTGGTGGGCGCATTAGCGTAGCGATTGCGTACGGACGTATAGACCAAATTTTGTGTATATGGTGGGTCCATTTTCTCGGATGTCTAGGGATTTTCGTGTCTGCTATGCAATGAACTGCCTACATGCCGTCCGTGTTTGTGCAAGGATGGATATCATGCTACAAGCCTAGCAGGCCGAGAAATATTCAGCTATAGTGTCAGCGTGAAGGGCGACGCACACGCTCATTCTTAGCCTACATTATTGTGGCTGCAGATGAATATAACGCGCACATGCCGAAGCTGCAAGATGAAACGCGCATGCACTGGATGAGACTCGACGCTTTTTACACAAACTACTTCAAGCAAAAGGTTACTGTAACAAAAAATTACTTCGAGGTCGGAGTAAAACGTTTGTCCTCTATCGACCACCCCTATTCGAAGTAATTTTGCTCAGGACCTCCGGAGCAGAGTGTTTACTCCGACTAACTGGACCAGTTGCGTGGTACATCCGGAGAATTCTTCACTGAGATTGCACTCCGGGCAGCTGGAGTAATTGCATGGCGCCGCCGGAGCATTTTTTTTGCCGGCCTTTTGCTCCGGCTGGCCGGAGTGATTACGTGGCACCTCTGGAGCATTTTCACGGGTTTTTCACTCCTGGTATCGGGAGCTTTTGCGGGGCACCTCCGGAGTATTTTACAAATGTCCTTATTTTTCTGGACGGAATTTCACTGAGATGTACTAGTATTTTTAATTGCTTGCTCTTTTTTATTTTAGGTTCTTCGTCTCACATGTCAGTTAGATGAAAGAATTTTCAGTGCTCATGCAAGCACTGCAGTGTTACTGTGCAATTTTTGTCACAGAACTCTAGCAGATGAAATTCAAGAAAACACTTCAGTTCTTATTCCACGATATATTCAAAATAAGTTGCCGCGTCTCTCATAATCAAGTGGTGGTTTTGGGACGTTAAACCCCACAAATCAATCAAAATAAGTTGCCATTTGTGTTTGATTACCCTGAATTTAGGAAACAATTCCAAGAAAAAACAGTCCTTCAAAAAGCCACCAAAAATAAAACACAACAAAATAGATCACATGAAATCAACAGCATTCAAGTTTGAAGCACAGCGCTTTAAAATGAAGCTCAGGATGCTGCAAGATAATGGACGACAAACGAAGAAAGCGTGGCCACCGAGAAAAACTGTCCATTATCCTCAACGAACCTTCCATGAGCTTCATTGAAGACGCAAGGGTTTAGCTGTTTGCTTCTTGCATAATTTAGCAAAACAAATATTTACACGTGAGAACTGCAACTCATACGAAATGCACAAAATTTGACTGAAGCCACGATACTCGTTAAATCATGTATATTCTGCAAGTACATAAGAATAACTGGCCTACTAAACCAACCACACCCACACAAACACACGAGACCAGCGTTCAATGCCAGGAAGTCAGTCCCATGTACTTCGCTTTCGGACAGCTAACACATCATAAAAACATACCTGGGAGACGCGAACAAAGTTCAAAACAGATGAAAGTTTCCCATTATATATTGTCACAAGGACACAGGGACGCAGGCAGAAAACAGGGCGTTTACTTGCGGAACCAAAGGCCAAAAGCACGAACACCAGAGCCCGCACCAACAGAACTACTACGTTATTCTCCTCACAGGCTGGCCACTATAGTTGCCAGCCTACGTTGCGTCAATTCCCCCCTTTTAAGAGGGACCGTCCTGGTCGATTGACTGAGATGCTGGAGATGATCGTAAAGAAAGATGGTCACGTCAACGCAAAAAATTACCTCACGCCGTTGTAGATAATAAGAAAAAGTTCGAAGTATTCATATCTCGCGGGCTTGGTTCAGTTTCATCCGTACTACGTGCACTACTTCTGGACGTGGACATTGTCGGTTTAAACTAGTATCGGAGCTTTGGGGAACTGCCTCGTAATTCACGTCACTGAGGCAGCGCACAGCTTCGTAAGGGCCAAAGTAGCGTCGCAATAGCTTCTCCAAAAGCCCACAAGGTCGAACTGGTGTTCGCACCCGTATACTAGTCACGTGGTTGATAGTTGACGTTCCATCGGCCTTGCTTATAACGGCGAGCATCGGTATCTTGCTGCGTGCGAATGCGGTTCCGTGCAAGCTGGCTGGCTGCCTCGGCTTTCTGAACGAAGTCGTCAACGCTGTTATTTCCTCTGGTGTCCTGGTCTACGGGTAGTGTAGCGTCTAACTTTGTTGTGACACGACGTTCATAAATAAGCTCGAATGGTGATAGATCTGTAGTCTCTTGCACAGTCGTATCATAAGCAAACGTGACGTACGACAAAATTTCATCTCACGTTTTGTGCTCTACATCAACATACATAGATAGCATGTCGGCCATTGTTTTGTTTAACCGCTCTGTCAAGCCGTTCATTTGGGGATGATAGGCTGTTGTTTTCCGGTGGTTGGTATACGTCAGCTTAGTGACTCATTGCAATAACTCTACCGTAAATACTGCTCCGCAATCGGTCAGAATAGCAGATGCATCATGACGCAAAACAATGTCATGGACGAATAATCTGGTGACACCAATGGCAGTTCTCCTAGGCATAGCTTTGGTTTCTGCATAGCGAGTCAGATAGTCGGTTGCGACGATTATCCACTTATTTTCTGGGGATTAGGTAGGAAATGAACCGAGAAGATCCATTCTCACTTGCTGAAACGGTGCTGGAAGTGGATTTAAAGACTGGAGAAAGCCGAAGGCTTTACGGGTGGAACTTTACGCCTCTGACAGTCACGGCAGTTTCGGACAGGGCGCTGAACGGACAAACACAGCTGTGGCCAGTAGTACTAAAGTGGGATGCGTGCTAATGTCTTAGCAAAGACTAAGTGTCTGGCAGAAGGATCGTTGTGGCACGCCTGCAAAACTTCCTCACGCAGTGCCGTTGGAACGGCGAGGAGAAAACGTTTCCTGGCGGCTCTCGAAATTTCTCTTGTAGACAACAATGTTCCGCCGGCAATACAATGTGAGTCCACGTTAGAGCGGGCGTGGGACGATAACGTCTTCTCCTTGAAGATGCTGGATGTCAGTAAGTAGCTCAGTGACCTCGCGTTGGAGTTCAGCCATCCGCACCACATCGGTGATGCCAAGAAACGGTAAATCTTGTACAGTGCGGGATGAGGTCGGGAAAATAGGAGCACGAGACAGGCAGTCAGAATCTGAATGCTTATGTCAAGATCGATAGACCACCGTTATGTCGCACTCTTGAAAGCGGAGGCTCCAGCGGGCAAGGTGCCCTGATGATTCCTGCAGATTGACAAGCCAACAGAGCGAATGGTGGTCACTGAGCACTCGAAACAGGCGGACGTATAAGTAGGGTCAAGACTTGCTAATGGCCCAAACGACTTTTAGGCACTCTTTATCGGTGGTAGAGTAGTTAGCCTCTGCTTTTTTTAGACTGCAGCTGGCGTAAGCGATCACACGCTCTGTGCCATCCTTCTATTGAACTAGAATGGCTCCGATTCTTACGTTGCCGGCATCCATGTGAATCTCAGTGTTGGCAGTATTGTGAAAATGTGCCAGCACTGGGGCTGTCTGCAGTTGATTGCGTAGCTCTACGAAGGCTCGTTGTTGTTCTTCCGTCCATGCGAAGGGCACATCTGGCCGTGTCAGTCTTGTAAGTGGTTCCGCAATTTTCGAAAATCCTTTGACAAAACGGCGGTAGTTGGCACAGAGTCCGAAGAATCACTGAACAGCCTTCTTGTCTCCAGGACGAAGAAACTCCGCAACGGCAGCCAACTTCTCCGGATCTGGTCGAACACCCCCCGGGCTCATCACGTTGCAGAGAAACTTGAGTCCCTGATAGCCAAAGTAGCATTTTTCGGGCTTGATAATAAGGTTTGCTCTCCCTATTGCAGAGAGGACACTATTCAGCAGTGAAAGATGTTCGCCAAACGTGCTTGAAAGCACAACGACATCATCCAAGTATACAAGACGCGTGTGCCACTTTACTCCAGCGACTACAGTGTTCATCGTGCGTTGAAATCTGGCGGGAGCACAATAGAGGCCGAAAGGCAGAAGCACTTTCAATTCGTAGAGCCCGTCGGGAGTCACGAACGCAGTTTGCTCATGGTTGCCTTCGTCAACTTCAATTTGCGAGTACCCTGACATGAGGTCTAATGGTGTAAAGAGCTTGGCATGGTGTAGATCGTCAAACGCGTCATCAATCTGTGGCAGGGGATAAACGTCGCGTTTTGTGACTTTGTTAAGCCGTCGGTAGGGGATTCAGAAGCATTGTGTGTTGTCATTTTCTTTTACTAGGACAACAGGGGATGCCCACTTAATTGTCGAGGGATGAATGACATCATCATTTAGCATTTTTTGAACTTAAACTTAATCATCTCTCTTTTGCTTCGGGGACACATGGTACAGAAGTTGGCGAAGAGGCCGCGCCGACCCCTCGGTAACAATGCGGTGTTTTGTAACGGTAGTACGCTGAACTTTAGATTCTGTGGAGAAGCAGTCCGAGGATTCCGTCACAAGGTTCAGTAGCCGCTCTTTTCGTGAACTTGGCAAGTCTCGATTAACTTGAGTGCGCTTGGCCAGGTTGGCCCAATCTTTTGCATCTGGTGAAGTATCCAGTGTGCCGACATCGGAAAAGTCGGCGATTCGCTGAGGAAATCAATAGTGGTGCCCCTAGAGACGTGCTGAAACATTGCTGAAGTTGGTCAGCAGAACCCGAAGGCATTTATTCTCTAACCGAACAAGGCCTCGGGCGATACAGATGTTTCGTTTGAGCAGCAGCAGTATATTTGCCTCTGAAATACCTTCGTAGTCGTTAAAATCTTTGAAAACTTCACAGGTTACCAAGGTCAACACGTTACTCTTCGGTGGTAACGTGACGTCCTCGTCGACAATCCTCAAAGCATTGACGTAACAGTCGTGAGGGTTGCACGCTAAAGCTTGCGCCGTCGAAAACGTCATCTGCAACTCTTGCAAGTAAATCACGGCTCTGTTATCATGCAGGGAGTCCCGTCCAAGAATTAGGTCCCTCCAGTAACTCGGCAGTGCTACAAAATCTCCGAGATACGTAAATCCGTGAATACTGACTCACGCTGTGCATCGTCCCACCGGAGTGAGGAGATGACCTCCGCCGTACGTCTCTGGGACCCAGCACACTGGGTAGAAACCTTCTTCAGCCTGCAGGCAAGACCCATGCTCCTAACGGAAGTCTCCTTCAGTGTCGATTAGCGCCATTACGTCTTCGTCGTCCACGGCTGCCGCAATGATTGATGTTACCACTTTTTGTACCACGTATGACTGCGTCTGTACATCTTTTTGCTGCCGTCACTGTCGTCGTAGTGTAGGATCTTCCATAGAGTCAGCGTCAGGGGCCTCACCTCCAAAGGTCGCTGAACTCAGTTTTCCCGACTTGCAGGACTGGGTGAGTGGCGTCTCGGAGCGCCGCGTAAATTGGCTGGCTTGGTGACCTGTAGCGAGCAGGGGACGACGAGCGGGGCTCGTGCGACCGATGTTAATTATTGCGAATTTTTGAGATGAAACTCTATTTTCAGTGGTCGTTCGCCAGGTCGGGGACGAAGGGAATCAGGCGAAAATCCACAGAGACCCACACGGCGGTATGGGCATATTTGGTAGACGTGTCAGGCTTCCGCGCAGTGAAAACAAAGGGGCCTGTAGTCGGGTGTACGTCAGATGTCACTTTTCCTCGGTCGTGCTTCGGCAATCGATGGCGGACTGCGAGAACGGAAGCCTACCACCGTTTGCTGAGCGCATCGCTCATTGAGGTAAAACACGCTGGGTGAACTGCACGATGGAAGACGTCGCACCACTTCCGCCTAGCTCATTTTGACGCAGTGCCGCTGTTGTGGCACCTCGGACTGTTGGGGAGCGTGAAGGGCTTGCCGTAGCTCAGCGCGTACCATCTTTGCAACGGAGAGCTGCTCTGCAGGTGAAACAGTCACCTCCATATTTTGTAGCTCCACCTTGATGAGAGCTCTGATGAGCTCTCGCAATGCGCTGATGCCATTGCCGAGAGTGACAGAAGTGACCTCATTTGGATGTACACCACAATTATACTGCCGGGCACGCTGTTAAAGAGCCCTCTCCATGGCAGTGGCTTCTTCATGGAACTCCGCAAGTGTCGTAGATGGTTTCAGAATCAGGCCGGCAAAATTCTCTTGTTTAACCCACGCACTAAGCTGAACTTTCTTCGATTATAGAGGGCTCTGCACGCCTGAAAATTCAATCCATGTCCTCTGTGTAGGTCGTCGGCCTTTCGTTAGGGCCTTGAACCCTTGCCTCTATAGCACGCTCCGCTGTCTATTTCCTCTCCTCTCAGGCAAAGGTCTTGAAGAACTGCCGGTGAAACTCATCCCATGACGTAAGCGTTGCGTCGTGGTTCTCAAACCACGTTTTCGCAGAGTCCTCAAGAAAGCAGTACACATAGCGTAGCTTATGCTCTGGTGTCCATTCGTTGATGACGGTGACCTGGTCGAAATACTTGAGCCAGTCGTTGGCATCTTCAAAAGCAGCTCCGTGAAATGTCTTCAGCGTCTTGGGTTAGTTGACAACCATGTGCGCTGGTACTGGCGTGGTGACGTTGGGGTGTGTTTGGTTCATAGTCCTCTGACGTTCAGGCAGCAAACCGTGCCGTATCTCGAGTCTCAAGAGACGACGGCTGAAACGTACATGCGCAGGGCCAAGCTCGGCTGAGCTTCTCCATGGGCTTGCGTCAGGGGTGCTCTCTGGGTACCGTATCATCTACCGTACCCAGCACTTCCACCAAAAATTGTCACAAGGACAAAGGGATGCAGGCACAAAACAGGGCATTTACTTTGGTACCAAAGGCCGAAAGCATGAACACCACAGCACAAACCCACAGAACTACTTCGTTATCCTCCTCAGAAGCTGGCCACTATAGTTGCCAGCCAACCTTGCGTGAACATTTCTAAATCGACAGCCCTACTCTCGATGAAACACTCAAACGAATTTTTTTCACTAAATTGAGCGAACTTTGGTACTCTCCAAGGCAACACCAGGAATGCCTCTCCCAATTGTTTTCAAATTTTATCGATATTATTGTTGATGTTACACTCGTGTTTTTTGGTGCTCATCGTTATCATCTTATTAATCAGCCTGACTACGTCCACCGCAAGAGAAAGGCCTCTCCCATGTTCCGCCAGTCAACTGAAGTACGCTCGTCGTCATACTTGAGGCAAATCAAACTCTTACAGCTGGTATGTTTGCGGCCTGTATTTAAGGAAAGTGTTCCTTTCTTCTCTTTTGCATAATAATCTTAGGGAGAAGTTGGCCTTGTTGCTGTTTTTATTCGTACTGCCTACTCTGTTTTTCTACTTGTCGTAGTGAACATTTCAAAGTATAGTAATTGCAAGAGCTTGTATTTCTTCGAAACAAACAGCCTCAGTCACAAAATAAAGAACAGTTCACTACTACATAACGAAATAAATTAGCACTAAAAGGTACTAACATCACGCCATTTATCGCAACCCCGTTTTCATCATATAATGGCAGATATAAGGGAAGGTGGACCAGTTTATCCAACATACGCGTGTGTGCTAAAGTCGGGAAGTCATGGCAGGTGATGCAAGTGCAGACGTCACGACATACGCGCCAGGATTCCAGGAATTCTATTTTCCCCCGTTTTCTTGACAGGCCAGCGTTATTGCTTCGTCCAGGTCAAAACTATTCTCGTATTCAAGCACTGTTCTTCAGAGAGACAGAGAAAGAAGCGTTTTATCAGAGAGACAAGGCACATGAATGCGAAGATTTCTACAGTTTTCCCTGTTTGGTCGACAAAACTTGACTCCTTTCTCCACCTCCCCTCCTAAAAAAAAGACTGCATTCAGGGCCATGGCATCAGGACTGGTGGCGGTGGTTGTGGTTAGAAGAAGAAGGTGCCTTATTTCTACATCCTGGTAGGAAGCACGGGCAGTGCGTGCGTGTAGGGAGAATGGGTGAACAGGGGATAGGAGAAAAGGTTACAGGTGTTCTTTTTCTCGAGAATAAAAAAAGATTGAAAAAAATGCAGCAGCATCCCACTACTCTCTCCCGTCATGAACACAAAAAATACGGCTAGTTTCTACAGAAGGTGACCTCTCTTTTCATTTTTTTTACTACCATGCCTTCTCCGTTCTACAACGTTAAACTGTGCTCTCGAATTTCTTTTTTTTCTTAACCCAAGTTGCATGGAATTGTCAAGCATTCCGCAACCCGTCCTGCCAAGCGACAGTTTTACCGGCTTGCATTCTTTTCGCATTCCTTGTCACTAGTGTAGTCCGCTCCTTTCCCCTCTCTTTCTGGTCCTGAAAGCATGACGACCCGCGAAAATATCTCAATGAGACTTATACAATCAAAATATTTTTCTCATCTAAATGAGTGCGCGTATATGTTCTAAAAGACTTTACCAAACACATCACTTCAGCTCAATTCACTACATTTATAGAAAAATTAACGCTGATTTCAGTTATTCGTGTTTCGTTAGTTACTCTTGCATAATAGATCTAAATAATTTATACGCAGTGTTAGACCTTGACCTGGCTTTTTTTTAATATGGAAGGCAGACAAATATTACCGTTCATGTTTACTGAAAAGACGAAAAAGTTTTAACCAGAAAGAATTACTATAACAGTTATCAAACTCTTATACAATGAACCTACAACTATCATATTTTCATATATTTATATAAAAAGGAGGTCTCCGAATGTTTCAGTTGTGTGAATATTATTACCGAAATTATGATAAGAAAATGAAAACATGGTCCAAACAACACATTATTGCAACTTCCGGTGAGTTTTTTTTACTTAGATCCTGTAAAATTATCCTATCATTCATAACATAATTCTTCATGAACCCTATATTACCAATTCTCAGCACTAACTGACAAAAATAGCAGACATAATTCAAGAAGAGCTCACTCACCATTTTTTCGCCGCACAAGCGACAGGTGGGTCGATCAACACTCGCGAGATCACAATGTCTCGTTCGCTGCCAGGAACCATCACACGATTACCATTTGCAGAACTGCCTTCAGTCGATGATTACCTTCGTTGCTGCTTCTAGTCGCTTATGATATCTAGAAGGTGCACTTAACAATTGCCTTTTCCCGAACGCGGCTGAACGCTTCGCACAATCATCACTGCACTGACTTGGTCTGCGTCATTTTGGTTTGTAGGAAACGCTCTCCCTGCGGCGAGGCTGGCTATGTCTCTCTTCAAACAGCCAATAATTGTCACTGAGTGAAGAGCCAAGGCGTTTGCGGAGCATCCACCGGAGTAAAAGCAATGCGTTGGAGCATTTGCGGAGCAACCAAGGGAACATAATCAGAAGATTGGCCTAGTTTTTGCTCCGGTTTCCTTCGTACGTCACCTACCGAAGACAAACGGTGGAAAACTGATGCATTTCCTCCGGCACATTCTTGTTTAAGAGAGGCCACCGGAGCACAGCGGGCGCATCATACCCCAATCCCTTCCAGCAAGGTATATTTTTGTTTACAGCATACAGTCGGAATCTCCCGTGTGTTCAGCATGTAAGGCGCGCGCGCGCGGGCGCGCACACACACACACACACACACACACACACACACACACACACACACACACACACACACACACACACATGCACGTACGCATTCATACACAATCACGCACAAGCACTCACGTAATCTTCAGCCTGACTGCCTCCACTGCAGGCTTCTCCCATGATCCGCCAATCAACGCGTTCTTGTCCTCCATGCTCCCACATCATCCCTGTGGTTTTGAAATGCGAAGCATTTCTTGACAAACTTCAGTGACTTTGAGCGTCTCTATCTATCTATCTATCTATCTATCTATCTATCTATCTATCTATCTATCTATCTATCTATCTATCTATCTATCTATCTATCTATCTATCTATCTATCTATCTATCTATCTATCTATCTATCTATCTATCTATCTATCTATCTATCTATCTATCCTACGACTTTTAGCTCTCCTGACCGTTTGGATAATGGTATCAATACCAAAACTGGTATGACATAAAATGACTGTATGGCGAACACAACTAATCAGTGATAACATGGAAATAATTATACGTATGTCAGAAATGTCATGATTCACATTTCGTGGTCTTGCTGCTATAGCAGTGGTTTCTTTCAAATGACATTGCGAAACTGGCATGGTATGACATCACTGCATTGTGAACATAAGTGAAGCCCTAACGTGAAAATCATGACATGCACGTGATGTAAGTCATGACTACACGCCACGCTCATGGTGCGTTCGCGGTCGTTTCGCTAGCTTCACGTATATCAAATTAGGTATAATGGGACGTAAATGAATGACGAATCACATGACTGAATGGTGTAAACATCATAGTATTGTGATGTGTGTCATGAAAGAACATGACTGCACTCCACGCTCATGATGCACTCGCGGCTGTTTCGCTAGCTTCACTTATACGAAGCTTGGTATTACGTGATGTGAACGGACGACGAAGGTAAATGTTACGTACAAACATAATAATCATCACACGCGTGTCATGTAAAACATGACTTAATGCAACACTCATTTCGCGCTTGTGGTCGTTTCGCTAGCTTAACATATACCAACTTTGGTATAGCGTGACGTGAACGGATGACTAAGGTAAGTAACACGTCCTAACATAATTATCATGACATGGAAGTAATGCACGGTATAATTTAAATCCGCTTCGTGACGTTCTGCTGATTTTAAAGTGACTTATCCACCTTGCTCATTCGTGCTTCGCATATCATTGATTCCCACTGCAAGTGGGATCTGCCAATTTTTAATCCCATCGGCCCAGCTGTCGTTCTGTCTCCCCTTTTTGCGTTTGCTTTCTCTGGGAATCTAGTCAGTTACCTTTAAAGGTGCCCTGAACCACTTTTTTTGACTAACCATAAAATTAATTCACCGGAATATCCTATTGCCCCACAAGTTCAATGCCGCAAAAATTTAAGAATCCGTCCAGTACGAGCAGAGGTAGGAAGATTTGTCACACACTGCGATAGCAATCTCTTTTTTTTCCCTACAAACGCACTGAAAGCTAAGCAGGGAGGCATAGGAGGGGCAAACGGAAAACGTCATGCACGCCCCGTGACCCTGAGCATTTTTTTCTTTTTTTTCTTCGAATACGCGGCTTTTTTTCATTGCAACAACACGTGCACACGTGGTCAAGTGATGGCCTCCCGCGTCCATCTCTGTAACGACCAAGTGTGCCATGCTCAAATGAGCCAATCGGTGATAGTAGGGTAATCTACGAGTGATTTTTGATCGTCTTCCGTCATTTGTCGAGGGAAGAGAAAACAATTTTTAGCTGACTTTGATAATTTATAGTGAATTCAAGGTCATGTGCAGCGCTATAACCTTTGGCTCACGTGTCTTCGGGAGCCTCTTCTACCGATCGGCAGCGTTTTAAGGCCATGCTCAAAAAGTGTGGCAGGGCCCCATTAATTAGCATCGGTTATCTTGTATACGTGCTGATTACCCGGCCCATGTCCATTTTTTCTTGATGTCAACGATAATATTCCTAACTTCGCTTTTTTTGTTTTCTGACTCACTCTGGTCTCTTGTTGTCTGTTAAGGTTACAGCTATAATTTTTCTTTCCATCACTCGCTACGTCGTCTTCAATTTAAGCTTAACCCTCTTTGTAAGTCTTTAGGTTTCTGCTCCGTAAGTAACTACGGGGAACATGCAGTTGTTATATATTTTTCTGTAACTATATTATACGCACGCGCACATGCAATAAGCTTCCACGAAATCAGCTGCAACCTCGGCTGGCCAGATCCTTTGCAGCAGTAGGCTGATAGGTTGGCGGTGATTTCCTGCCCTGCGCTCGAAACAAGTTCTATAGTCTTACGCGCCAAGTGGCTGGCAACGGGCCAAGTAACCACCGACAACTCACCTTAGCATTCAGACACACTCCTTGATTTTAACTTTGGAGGCGGAAATGTTGTAGGCCCGTGTGCTTAGATTTGGGTGCACGTTAAAGAACCCCAGGTGGTCAAAATTTCCGGAGCCCTCCACTACGGCGTCTCTCATAATCATATGGTGGTTTTGGGACGTTAAACCCCACATATCAATCAATTGATTTTAACTTGATTTGCCACCGCCTCAAGGCAAGGCTTTTGTGCTACAGTGAAAGTGGTGGGCTACTGCTGGAAAGGATGTGACCCGCTGCAGCTGTAGCTGATTTCATTTGCTAAAGTTACGGCTGAGAGCAGCACTAATGTATATGTAAACTGGTAGCGTAAGTTCTCCAGAGACCCATGTATCCAGAAGTGGGCGGCTCGTTGCCACCATCGTAATCTACGTGAGAAGGTAGCCACAAACAGCTAACAAAAATGAGAATAATACAATGTTACGTCATAAACGGAAGTGGTAGTCACATCGTGCATATCTGCAAAGCACGAAATTGAAAATTTTGGTTAGTGATGACTTTTTACGTGTCGTTGTAAATACGTAATTTTATTGCACTTTTTGGCTTTCGAAATGCGTCCGCGAGAGAAAAGAAAGAGCAACAAAAAGATTGAGGAAGCAAAGTTATTTTATCAGCCGATTGTTGTACCCACAATGTACGCCGAAAACTTCGCATATGAAATTCTGACGTAACTGTTCACAAGCACAATAGCATAGCAGTTCGGAAACTCACAATGCACAGTCATGGGAAACCACTGCAGCGGTACAGAAGCGTTCAGAATATCGCTTTGGCAGGCGCTGAGCACAGCGTCTCATTCGTTACCGTGTAACATTTACTGGCTAAAAAGGCGAGGGCACGAAGGCCGTGTGCCCGCGAAGGCAGTTGGCAGTCAGAGGAGATGCTCTCTACATATTCTGTGAGTTAGTTCAGCTCTGCATAATCATACCAGTAAACAGCACGTCAACAAATAAATAAAATACGAAAGGTACATACTTAACCACCAAGCGAAAGTGAGTGATGCCTCGTTGACCCAGCAATGCGTTGTACTAAACACAACCTCTGATAGAAGATTGCCTGGATATGCCTCCTCCCCCTCATATATGGCACTCGACAAAAAATCGTTGGGATAGACTATTTAGCCAGGTGTCAGAGAAACCGTGTAGCAAATTTATAGCAAATTTTCACATGCATAAAACTAAAATTACATGAAAAGTTATATTCCTTAAAAAAATATAAAGCCCTAGACATCTTGGCGTTTAAAAATACGCCACCTACTCCCCCGCCCCTGTTTGTAACTGCTTTATTGTTGTATGTCTCATTCATAGGTTTTCGGGAACAGGCGTACACCGCTATTGTCGGCAACTCTTTCTGATAGCCGGACGGGACGTGGTGACCGTCTGCCAACTCCGAAGCTTTAAGCTCTTTTACTTTTCGTGTCTGAAGCGGCCGCCTCCTTTGCATCACACCGCTCCACCTTTGCGCTTTTGCTTTTTTAATAACGTTTTTGAATCAATACCACCTGACTTGAAGTGAAGCGAGGACTGCACTCTTCTCATTATAGTTTTTTGCTTTTCAGACAGCGATCATCAACAGGGACACGCGCCACCACCATGATATGATGCACCACTAACCCCTTTAAAACTAACATGCCAAGGATGACACGGCACCTTTGAAAAAGATAGGTCCGACTATCGAAACGTCGACCAACCAGTCTGAGGCACTTCACCTGTTCATCTTATGATTATCCCAAAAATATATATTGAGTTTTCCGTTTTAGGTATTCGGCTTCTCCTCACCTATAGTCGCGCTTCAATCGTCGGTTGGCATCGATACCTGTGGCAATAGGATTTCGACACTTTTCATTCTGTTTCGTAACCCATATACTGTGAACATGGCCGCAGGTTTTTGATGCACAAATGTGCTAGTCACGTGACTCTTTTTGTATTTCGTGGGCTTTTTTTTGAGGCTCGAAAACATGGTATACGTGAGACTTCTTTTAAGGCATATAATGCAATGAGGGTTCCTGAAGAAGCTCTCAAATTTCGCAAATCTGCTTTGTTGCCGGAATTATATATTTGTCAAATTACTTTCATAATTGTAATACATATCGAACAATTAAAAAACGCAGAATTCTCGTAGTGCGCAAGGTAAGTGTGAGCAATATAAAACTAATTCCACTCAGCTTCCTCTAATATTGTACGATAGCTGCAACATCCGGTATATATAGAGTGTGTGTGTGCTGCAATGTTTACGTGTTATGTATACAGCAGGGGGTCGGCAACCTGATTATGTATTATGCGGCATCCGCTCCCGATGTCTTATCCCCCCCTCTTTTGTCTGGTCGCCTACTGTGCCGACTTCATGCAACAGGCCATCCGCCTTGAGAGGTAGCCGACTGCTAGTATTGACCGCCAAGGCCTCCACAAGCGAGGTAACTGCTGCGATTGTTTGACGTCAGGGATACTGTGCTCCTGCACGTGTTGCAGCATAGTTGTGGAGCGCGAGGTTCGGCTGTGCGACGCGTGGCATTCAGTTCTCAGCGCGTGAAGCTGAAATTTTCCAGTTGGAGATAATGTCGTATGAGCAGCTTTAGGTTGCGTGAAAGCAGCTTCTAATAATAAAAATGATATGATATCTAGGGTGCAACCTTCGTCCGAGTGAAGCCATAGTGAAAGACTCCGGAAATTTCTACCATCTGGTGTTCTGTAACGTGCACGGGCCTCGCGAAGCACATTGGTTTCCAGCCATGCATCTCCATTGATATGAGACCGCCATGGCTGGTATTGAACCCAGGAACTTCTTGGTTAGCAGGCTATAGTACTGCAACCGCTATTCAACCGTGGTGAACTGCAAGCTGCCGCTCCAGCTAGTTGGTTTACTGTACCATGCCTCAGTATCAGGCGTATGCGACAGATCCCGCTGTAACTTTAGCATTCCCCCAAATACTAAGAAGTTAGTTACGTTTGCCAGGTAAATCCAAAAAATGAGAATAGATGCAAACGCTAGCTCGTAGGTCCGCAGAAGGCGCTTTCGTGAAAGGCATTTTGCGTACGCCGCTGCAGCTAAAATATTCAATAACAGCCTGTGTATGCTCAAACGTGATCCCGGCAGCTCATCGTGTGTGTTTGTCGAAGAACTTATTGATTATGGAGAACTACAGGTTCACTGTAAATTAACAAAATAAGTGTAACCAGAGCACCCGCTCCTCAAAAGTTCTTCCCGGTGAGGTTATTAAGAAACAATCATTTTGTCACGTTTACGATGTCATCGAAGGCGCTAAAAAAGAACATCGATGCGTTACCGGTAAGTGCAAGCCAAGGTGAATAGTAAATTTATCACAACTGAAAAAAAAAAACATCGATTGGATCGAAGAACAACGATAGCAAGCAACGGAGGGGAAGTCGGCGCTTCGTTTTGCAGATCCCACCTTGACATCTAATCATGTGCGGCGATTCAATCCTCTCATCAATCCCACGGGCTCGTTGACAGTTGTGCATCTGTGCTGTACGCGTGGCGGGTATTGCTGTTGAGCGGCACGTTTCCTTAATTGCTGTAAGTTCACTCGCTCGTTTTATACAGCCTGAAAATTCTTGCGGCTAAAGTGTTTAAAAACGCATTAGCAGATTAGCTTTGGCTTCATCACTTGAATTGTCCTCTGTGACGTCAGGTGACGATTGTAGCACGCTATATGTTGGTACCACTGTGGGCGCGGACTCGTCGTTTGCGATATCCACGCAGATGTACGTGTGGGTACGAGCCTACATGAGGCCTTCGGTTTTGTGGACAACCATGGGAAGCTGAGCACGGCCGCGATAGAAACAAATAAAAGACTGTTAGAGTATTGGTGGGAAAAAAGTAGAGATTAAGGACAGAAATAGTGGGAAAGTGAGGTCATTCTGCCTGAAGAGACAAAGGTGAACCTTGAATTTATAGTTTTCTTTGTTATAACAACATTGTTTTAATCAAATTAGAGAAGGCAGCAGGCTAACATAAAAAGAAAGTTTTCTTTACCGTTATTTTTTCTTTGAAGCTTGGTGGCACACATGTCACCATACCCTTATATAGGGGACTGCTTCAAATTGCTTCAATTTTTATTTAGGCTGTAACCACCCCTGAGTAGTATTCTAAAGGAGATATTAGTGTATTGTGGTGTGCTTATCGCCCTACGAAGATGTTTTTACTGAACGCGAAGGTATATAAGCTGCTTTTTCGAGTTCATTTATTGTCGTTTGCCATAACTACATTTGGTTTTCTTTGTAGGTTATGTCGTTTTGTTTAAATGGAATCAGCCGATACTTGAAAATGTTTTCACTAGTACAACTCGCAAGCATACCCGCATTGCATTCGCCAAAGGAAGAAGAAGACGATTTGGAGGCAGGATGCGTGCACTATGTTTTATGCGACATCAACACGCTTTCTAAAAAAGCAAACACTTCTCAGAAATAAATATTCGCGAGAGGTGGAACGACATGTCCTGCCCTTTTCTTACACACCTGTTTTTTTTTTCCTCCTTGGGTGTGTATGTGTTTTTGCTTATTGTGCGGGAATCGATAAGCAATACATTAGGCGACTTTCAGTGGATCTACCGGATGGCGAGCTCTGTATATTGGCAGCATCACTCGTGCAGTCCCAGCTAACATTCAATAAGCATTCACCATGTGTCCATTCACCGAATTCCTGCCGTGTGCAAAGGAACGAGTCCGCGTTCGGGCTGCCAGAGATGCCACGTACATTCTCATTGTGCAGGCAGTGCTTCCAGCATTCCATTTCGCGACGTCACTTGCGCACACACTTATTTTTTTAAGGCCTTCTAAATGACTAGGAGGTTGCGAGTTCCTTAGAACTTGGTATATCAATCAGTTGCAACCCTGTAATATGCTGGTAAGTGCCTGAGAAGCGGAAGGTTGCGTGCTACAACTCGAACTTGAGGCCTCGTGGATCAGGTGAGATTGTCTGCTGTTGGGAGCTTGCCAGCATGCTTTTTTTTTATGCGTCATGACCAGCCGAGCCGTTTTAAGCCAGCTGTGCACTGAATGTCGTGCCACGCAAGCTGCGCGGCCTGTTTGCGCAGGAGGTATGTTGTATGCCTTCCCATAATTAAGACAGGACAACGCTTCTTACGTATATTGTGAAGTTTGTGGCGGTTTTATTCATTTATTTTTGGTGAACCTAAAAACCACTTGTTACGATAGTCGCGAAAAACTGAACTCCCCTGTCGGGCACCGTGTTCTCATTCCCCTTCCTTCATCGCTAGATTGCCCGCCATAAAGCAGACTTAAAAAAAAAATACGGAGTATGGTCGTTAAACGAGTGAGAAGAGCAAAAACAAATCCAATCAAGAAAACGGTTGCTGTTGTGATAACAGAGCTGAGGAAGAATTAATATCATCGTAAAATTGGGATAACAACCTACACTTCGTCGTAGAATTATGGTGACGGCTCTTAAGTTATTGCAGGGCGTCATGGCCGTACATGAAAGATATTGAACAAAAATAAAAGAAAGCAAAAAACGTAGTCCTGTATTTGTAATCTTCCTTCGCACAGCCCGTGTTCATCACACAGAAGACTAATTACATGTTTCTTCTTGCTAGCAGTCGCGTTTATCTTGTTATGCGGACTTTCACTTTATGGGGATAAAGTTGAAAAAGGAAACCTCCGGCGTTCGATAATTCAAACTTTTGTAAATGTTTTGTTAAGGGACTGTTGAAGGAGTGCTGTGTGAATGGCATGTCGATCTTTTCGGCAGCAGGATGACAATTCAGGCTTGTTGGATCAAATGCATGCTGAACAAATCTTCAAGTATTCAGGCACATAGGTGGCAAAGCACTGCCCTGGTAGTATTTTCTGTAGCTTCTTCATTTTGCGCTGGTGCGCTTCAAGGTATGCTCGACTTCTTTGTTTAGCGATGTTCCAAACAACTTATATTAGAAGACGATGCCTAGTTCACGTGGTTACGAACGTGTAGAAAATATTTGTGTCAATATTCTACGCCTCCAAAGCTGTGGAAAATTCAAGTAAGGAGCCGCTTGTTTTTTGTTTTGTTTTTCCTGCTTGGCCAGCCTCGTCGGCTGCAAAGACTAGCGATTACACAGGCATCACCGTTAACAGCATTATGACCCACCTGCAGCAAACAATAAGAAAACGATTAGTGTGTATTAGATCTGAGCACGGGCTTCGGATAGCCCGAAAGCTCCAGCCCAGCCAGGTCCTAGGGCTACAATGCTTTTTGTCGTGCGGGCGTTGAATAATGCAAAGCCCAAATCAAGCCCAAAATATCGACGTTGTGCTGAAACTGTTTTCCACCGCGTAGTGCCTTTACATGACCTACCCCTGCCCTACCTCTTTATGGTAGTTTCCTTTCTGTCAGCCATTTAAAATACAAATGCAGAGGGGGAAGTCCCGCAAGATAAGCTTTGGGATTATCTATACGCGGAATACTCGTGTCTGCTACATCTGAGCTGGTAAACTTCTGGAAGAACAAATGTTTCTAAACAATCCAAGCTTTCTGTGATTCCTAGAAATATATTGGTAATTGTGGCTACCGGTGCGAGCAGCGAAGGAACCTTCAGTTGGTCCGGATATGTGACACAGTAGCACTGTATATAATTCACTGAAGCCCGAATCATTGAACAGCTTATTTTTGCACGGAAACTTGCAATCATTGCATATACAGACATTTATGGGTCGTTTGCTTAGGTTTCACTTTGATATGTTGAATAACAAGTCGCGTTACCGGAAAACATCTTGTTTCCTAGGCAAACTTTCATAATGCTACGCTGGACCGGGCATGGCCCGGGGTTTAGTTTTGCACGTCGGGCTGGGCCGGGCGGGCTCTAGGCGTCTAGCATCGGGCTCGGGCGTGCTTTCAGCGCAGTCAGCGGTCACCGACCGGGCTCTGAAATTCGGCCCGTGCACAGTTCTAGTTTGTGTTGCCCTTTTCGATGAGTCCTGACTTGCCACGCATATGACTCTCTCTAAAGAAACACGTTAACACTCTTATGGATCACCCAACTTTAAAGAGAGTATAATTATCTGCAAAGAGAGTTCACGTGCCTCTTTAGAGAGCGCCATATACGCGGCAAGTCTGCTAGTATCGATGAAAAATAGTAAAATCACACTTCATCTTTTCTTAGTATCACACATTGTAACATGGGTGCAACGATCAAGTCATCAGAAGTAATATAAGCAAGATATGTTAAACACAGACCTTTAAAAAGTGGCATATGCAGAGTGCTACGCGCCAATTTAGAAAGAGGGCTACAAGTGTGATGAAAACCAAAATTTCAGCGTCCACAAGTGTAGTGGAGGACATGCGAGAAATGTTCCTGCGAGGCAGCGGTTAAAACGCTGCGGTTGAAATGCAGCGTAGTGGTTAAAACGCAGTGGTTAAAATGCAACGCAGTAACGACAAACGCGCCATTCGTTTCTGTGTCAACTGTTATAAAACTTGAAGCTTTCTTGCGGTGAAAAGGTATAAACATCCCACGGGATATGCCTTAGAGCTTCCTATTTAGTGACGTATAACGTAGTGCAACATCAACGTGGCAGTGCTTTATGAAGCACAATGCATCGTTTAGCACGAAACTTTTCAAAATTCAGCAGTTTTACACTTTCAAAGCGCGATTTTATGTCATAGTGTGGTAATAATAACACTAATTTGTGGGAATGTAATGTACGTGCCAAAACCACGATATATTTAAACAGCGCACTGTAGCGAACAGCTCAGGAAATTTCGGCGAGCTGGGCTTCTCTAACGTGAACCGACATGAATCAATGAATCATTCAATCAATCATTCATTCATTCATTTACTTAATTGATCAGTACGTCAAGAATTAAATGAATAAATTACACAATCAATCAATCAATCAATCAATCGATATTTCTCAGTTGGCGTCGGAAATGTAGTACATTGCATGTAAATATGCAGGACGAGGTCTCAAGGCGACAAACCCCATGGTACATCGCACAGTACTCGGGCTTCTACAATATCGCCTCCATCGAAATGTCGCTGCCGCGGTCGAGATCGAGCCCGCCACCTTCGGGTCAGCAGCCGTGCAACGTAATCTTTCCGCCATATTTGGGCAGCACACAAAAAGGAAACACCCAAGAGAATTAAACAGGAGAGCATTGGTCTAACAATTGAAAATTTATTTGGAGAAAAAATTATATATATATATATATATATATATATATATATATATCTATGCGCATCGAAAGATTGCATCCGATCAATGAAACACAATTGTTGCTCAGACAAAGCAACAGATGGCTGGCTAACGCCATTGCCAACACACTTCGCCATGTGGTAAGCCTCCACACTCTCACGTGGTGTCTGTTGATGGCGATGACGATCGATGATTGATATCTGTTCAGAAAAGGGAGTGCAACCCCACTCACGGCAATGACTCACGAGGTGAGATGATACCCCACCCTGTCAATCCCTGCGTTCATTCCATTTCCCATAGACTGAAGAAAGCCGGGGAGCTTTATAGATTTGATCTATTTTCAGGTAGAAATGAATTGGGTAGCCTATGTGGCAAGATTTAAAGACGCGTAGAGAGAATTACAAGGATGGTCGATAGCGCTTGCTTAATCAAATCGGCCGGTGTCAGCGACATTGATGCGGTGAGTGCCTGATGTTTTCCCCTCAGTTCACCAGACTACTCTAGCTCAGGTTACAGTAGTTTAGAAAAGGGCTGTGTGAAGCATTAGAGTGAGCTTTGATCGTTTCAAGCAAAATCAGAGCGCTTTGAAACCAAAGTTAATGTGGAGGGTGTAAACACGGCAGTGTTAAAATTGCTTGTGCGTCTTGCTAGTAGACCTGTGTGTCAGAGGAGAGAGCTCGGCTGTCCGAGGCTCTAAGCTGTCGGCCCCAGTGCCGAATTTGTACCGCCTCTATGTCTTTGCTGTACATAAGTCTTGTTTACCTCACCATCGTCTCGTCCGCTCGTCTATCAGCTCTGCGCAGAAGCAGTCGCGAGCTGAGAAACTTACGCTACCAAATGGCTGGTGACCTTCCCGGTGGATTTCGAAGCAGTGGCGCCTTCGGGACCGTGTTGGCGTCGCCGTCTTTCGTAACAGTGGTGGCAACGGCGATATTCGTGGCGCCCTTCGTAACGTCGTCGGAGGCGCGCTTCGTAACAAAGAAGTACATTGCGTTTTCGACCGGTGTAGTTAATAAAACTCCTTACACGTGCGGCAGTGTCTGCATTGGACAGACCGGCAGACGCGTGAATATCAGGCTGTGGGAGTATGGCAACTTTTTGCCATTAATTGGTTGTTGATCAGATGTAATCTTGCGTGGCGTTATACTTTGTATATATATATATATATATATATATATATATATATATATATATATATATATATATATATATATATATATATATATGCGCGCTTCTCTTCAAATAAAATTTAGTTGATAGACCGGCGCTTCTCCTGTTTACATCTCTCGTGTCTTTCCTATTCCTGCTCTGCCCAATTAATTATAAGTTCCGACTCGCCCGCCTTTTTCGGCAGCTGACCCGCAGATCGCGGGAATGAATCCAGGCTGCCACGGCTGCCGGCTGCATTTTTGATGGCGGCGAAAATGCTGTAGGCTCGCGTGCTGAGATTTGGGTGGACGGTAAATAACCCCAGGTGGTCGAAATTTCCGGAGCCCTCGTCTCTAATAATGATATGGTGGTTTTGGGACGTTAAACCCTACAAATCGATCGCCCGCCTTTCAGTTATACTACATAAAGTAGGCCCGTGTTCTCAGATCTGGGTGCACGTTCAAGAACCACAGGTGGTCGAAATTTCTGGAGCCCTCCACTATACATACGGCGTCTCTCTTAATTATGTAGTGGTTTTTGGGATGTTAACCTCTACGTATCATCATCATCAGTTCTACTACAGTAATATTTTACCACTGTGAGAAATGCGGGGAAGTTCGTAATAGCTTTTAGCGGTCTTTGTTCTTTAACAAATGCTCAAATTTAAGTACAGCGAACTCTCGCTTGTGTGTGAACTTCATGACCCCCCCCCCCCAGTAGAATACTTAACTCAACTGAACGTTAATTTAAATATTCGTGCTCCGCCGCGGTCGTCAAGTGGCTTAGGTACTCGGCTGCTGATCCGCAGGTCACGGGATTGAATCCCGGCTGCGGCGGCTGCATTTCCGATGGAGGCTGAAATGTTGTAGGCCCGTGTGCTCAGATTTGGGTGCCTGTTAAAGAACCCCAGGTGGTCGAAATTTCCGGAGCCCTCCACTAAGGCGTCTCTCATAATCATATGGTGGTTTTGGGATGTTATACTCCACATATCAATCAATATCAATATCACTTCCTGCAGGGACTATAACACATATTCTTTGTGTTCGTCGGGTCAACGCGACTGATGTCTCTTTTATTGCGATGGAAACTATATAGACACTTTAGGCTGGGTTTTGCCACTGGTGCCAGCGTCGACACCGGCGTTATTCACTGTATATGTATACGTATCTCTACATATGAAGACGCAAGAAAAATGACTCCAGTGCGTGGAATGGAAGGTCCGCCCTCTGAATCGCAAGTGCGAGGCGTAAGGAACTGAGCCACGAAGGAGCACCTAGTGCAACGTTGAAACTCCAAGCTATTTATATCTACCACTTACAGCTGGCGATGGCAATCTTGGGGAACCTATTGTGTTTTCAGCAATACCCGCGAGATGGCGTAATGAACACGCGTCGCCAGATTATCACGACGCGGCGGCGCGCGCTCTCACCCCACGCGTATATGTACTTCGCCCTGCGGAGAGGGGACGCTCCCGCCTGCGCTTGCTTATCTCGTGGTGGGGACAATAGTACACATTGGGCTTTCACCGGCACGATTCTGTTGTAGTTACTCGGCGCAAAAAGGTCCCTGCACTTGTTGCACAGTGTCCGTTTGCGAAAAAAACGCGCTTTTCAGACAGAGCTAAGTAACAACCGAGACGCTTATTCGCGTTCATCTTTACCTGTGAGTACGTTCCGGGCGTAATTTGTGCATCAGAAACGCTAGGCGCGTTCCGTTCTGCTTGCAATTCTTTGTGTGAGTGTGACCTTGCAATTTGCTGCTATCGCTTTCATTACTTCGCCTTTGCGGCAAAGCTGCGACTGTTTCTTACTGCTCTCGAGTGGGCCTATCCAAGTGACACCGAGTTAACTTTCATCTATTGTGGACAAAAAAAATTTGCTTCACTCACTCACAGCTTTCGCAAATCCATTACCATTATCTGTAGTGGCTATTCTCAGCAAATATAGACTGTAGAACAGCTGTGGTGACTACCCGCATACCTATGGCACACACCCACACACGGTATACATGGGTATGTGCCGCACGTGTCTGAAGGGAACGGTTTGACGTCATACACTACAGGCATTTCACATTATTTTTGCCATGAGGCGACAGTCCTAGTCCTCAAACCCTCTTGCCTTCCATTCGTGATTTAGGTCTACCCCAAGTTAGGGTGATTATCATGAGATCGCCCACACGTAGGCCGCTAGAGTGATAGAAACGTAGATGGAAACGCTCAAGGTGCACGAGAGGGGTTGCGGCTCCTCCTAAAGTTTCTTCGTCACACCAAATTAGATAATGAATATTAAAATGAAAGGGTCGGATGAAAATCTGACTGACTGACTGACTGACTGACTGACTGACTGTCTGACTGACTGACTGACTGACTGACTGACTGACTGACTGACAGACAGACAGAGGGACAGACAGACGGACAGACAGACAGAGGGACAGACAGACAGACAGACAGACAGACAGACAGACAGACAGACAGACAGACAGACAGACAGACAGACAAAAAATTTTATTACTGTCTTGAGGGGAGACATCGGGAAGGTCCTTTATGGAACCACCACGGGCAAAGACAAGAACTTTTTATTCGGGTGAACTTGTGCCCGAAAAATGAAAAGTCGAGGTATACAAGTAATTCACGCTGAACACTCTTAGCGGCAAACAGACCACCGGTGGTCGGTAATATGATCAACGGCCTAACACGTTCTCTTCCATCAGGCAGTCATCAAACCTTCAACGTACTCACTGGTGCTAGCTAAAGCTCTCAATTAACTTGTCCACTCGTGTACTGCGCGTATATGCGGGATGATCTCAAACAATCGCGAAGCTTCTTTTTCAAACAATGCGACGTGGTCTGCGTCAAGTGTTGCTATTAGCCTTTAGGGCGAAACCCTGATACATCCAAACAAGACAACAAGCAGGCGTGGCACTACTATAGATGTGATCAACTACACCGGCTTTCTTATACGTGGCACTTCCAGATTGCAAATATCGAAAATCTTAGTAAGGCTACAGATCCGCCTGCAGCAAACAACGTCGCTCCTCGTTCCCCTCCTACTCTTTTTTTTTTTAAATGGCTGTTCTGTTTTATTCATGACATTCCATTCCGATCACTTCTAAAGGCGGCATTTGAACTACTCGAAGACATTTTCTAAAATTCCAGTACGTAGGATGTTGAGACACGTAGCGAGGTTTCGTGTTGCACAATATCTCAATATTCGTTCCATCTGAACGACAGGGATTTCGGTGAAGCGCGAAATATACGCCTCAATGAGGTGCGAGCTGTCTGTTCCAAACATGTCTCATACACCGGCGTGCTACCAGATTGAATCCTCCAAAATACTTTGTTTCTTTGAATGATTTTGAACCTGCAAAACATTGCGTCGACGCCTGTAGCCTTGGCGTTTTGTATGAGGCCATTCACATGAGACATAGCTTACGCTCAGTGGTTTCTGCTGCGGGTCTTAAGGTTATATTTTCTTCTTCATTTCGTTCTCGTAACAAAAAGTAAGCAAACCACTGCGTACAAAAACAAAACTTGCCCCCCCCCCCCCCCTCAACTCTACACATCTGCTGAAGTGCATTTGCTGAAATTAGTCGACGCGGTGGTATTCTATGCTGGCTATAAAGCTGTGTTGTTTCGACATGAGGTCGTAAAAAAAAGGATCTCCTCATTTTTATGTCTCGAGTGCAATACAGAGGAGAAGTGCAAGTGGTGGGAGGGGGCCGCTCCGATACTGATTGCAGCACTTGTTGTACAGACCCACTTTTCCAACGCGTGACCCCAACGCACCTCATGCTTTCCCAACTACCGAACCTTTTTTTCTGTATTCTGCATTATAACGAGGTCAGGAACGATAACCGTTGAATGAGGATGCTCTAGATAATCTCCCTCGATCCGAAAATAACTGGTCTGGCACAGAAAGCAGCGGTGATCGTAAAGTCTGTAGTCTTGGAACGCAACAAAATCAGACGTATTCATTCCCACTTTTTTTTTTAGTTTCTCCTGAGTAGTATACCAGCAACTATCATGAAGTCTTGTAGAATAGTCGATAAGAAGATGCACTTGGTCTCTGGACTGTTAAACGAATGTAGATTATAGTAGAATGGCTCCTGCTCAATGTACCGTCTATAATAGCGCGCATCACGTCCTTCCTTCGGGGCATTTCGATGCGCTTCAACAAATCAGAAAATTATGGAGAAGGCAGCTACCACACGTTCGACGACAGATGTAGCATGCGGTAAATTTGCCTGCCTCTAAAACATCGCCGCCATGTAGACTTATAACTCTATTTTTAAAGTAAGCGTTCGCTCTGTCATGTTCGCCGGAGCGTTTCGAGGTAATGTAGTATCGTCAGCGTGTTTTATTTGGTTAACTGTCACAATTCTTTTTTTATTCCCCCGAAAAAAATACCACCAGACAAAAGGGCTTCAACCTTGAAATGCCTTGCTGGAATAGGTTACATAGTAGTGTAGAAAGCTCGTTAAAGAAATCTAATACAGACCTATGCCGACACCAAAAAAATGGCAAGAAATTTTGAAAAAGATAAAAAGACTCAGAGAAAGTATGGCTGTACAGGCAAGCAAAGAAAACACCCTTCTGAAGTGCAGTCTTAAAAAAAGATATGTTGCTCGGAGTCGTTCAGCCGTGGACAGCCGACGGGTCGGAGTAATGCTCTTTTGTGGCCTATAAGCCTGGTACCATACAGGTTCAATGTTTCGCAATATTCTGAAGGCAATGGTGGCTAACAGTGAAACTAAGAGAAAGTTAAACTGAACAGATTACACTTGGTGGCGCCACAATAAGGGTATGTGAGATACCGGGGTTGCGAAACGAGGGATGTATAAGAAAGACAATGAAAAGAACATATCCACACATCCACACCACTGATGGAAGCCCGCAGAATGAGTCGTCTGTCAGGCAAAAAAAAAATTGATTGCTCTAAAAAGCCCCGCATCAAGCTTAAAGGCTTGCGTGCATGAGCTGCGAGATGCCAGTGATATCGCAGAACCTCAAGCTTTGAGAATGGGCAGTTCCACTCACCCTGCATAATGTGGGCATGGTGCTATTCTTTGCTGCGCACATGAACGTGAGCAGTCGCACGCATGCGCGCACAAACACGAGTACGTGTATTTGTCTGAGGCTTGAACGGAGCTTAAAATACCTTAGGTGCTCTAATACATCACTGAACCTAGAGAGGACACGAGACAAGCCGTATTACTCGATGATCTTACCTTAATGTTCGATGAAACAAGAACATAGGCATTTTTTTACAATACCAGTCTGAGGTATGACAAAAGCATACTGCTAAGAAGTGATACATAAACATGCGAGTATGAAGTTATTATTATGATTCGTCATGGTGCAGGTGTCGAGTCCTTCGATAATGGTAACACCATTTACTCTGATAACTTGTACTGTACCAGCCCCGGTGCGTAGTGGTTGTGGTACTCGACGCGGGTCGCCGCATCAAATCCCGGCGACCGCATTTCAACGGAGGGGAAAAGCTCGCGACTCATGTACCTAGATTGTACACTAACGTTCAAGACACCAGGTGGTCGAAATTTTCGGAACACTGGACTTCGGCATCCCACACAATCACAGTGTGGTTGTGGTACGCAAACGACCAACAATCATTAGTGAGAGATGTGGTGAACACGTGGCGTAGTGAAGAGACAGTAGAGTTGCCGGTGAAGTTTGCACTAATGGCTCTTTACGTATATAGCCCGCTCATCACAAGACACTATCTGTGATTTTGCGCTTATGCCATAAGAGTTATGAGGGTAATTATTGAAGAGGCATTAAGTAGAAAAATTGGTAGATCCCACATATAATGCCAATCGATGAAAAGTGAAGCATGAATGAGGAAGGTTGAATTGTCACAATAAAATCAGCCCAACGTTACGAGGCGGACGTAAATTACGCTGTAGATGACTTCCATATTATGATTATCATGTTTGCGCCTGGCAATTGTGCTCCTCTCTATTCACGTCACGTAATGCCAAATTTGGTCTATGTAAAGCTGGCGAAAAGGCCACAAGTGCGCTATGAGCATAGCATGAAGTCATATTTTACGGGACACACATGTCATGATTATCATACATGAAAGTGTCATTTAACTTCGTCGTCTAATCATGTGCCGTAATAACAAATTTGGTGTATGTCAAGCTAGCGAAATGGCCGCGAGCGCATCATGAGCGCGGTATGCAGTCATGCTCTTACATGACACACATACCATGTTTATTCTGTTAGCACCATTCATATACCTTCGTCATCCATTCATCGCGTACCATCAAATCTGATGTATGTGATGCTAGTGAAATGGCCGCAAGCGTACTATGAGCTAAGCAAGTAGATATCTTTTACATGATGCGCATATCATGATTATTCTGTTTGCGCCAGTCACATACATTCGTCATCCTTCACGTCACGTAATACCAAATTTAATATATCTGAAGCTAGCGAAACGACCGCGAGTGCATCTTGAGCATGGTATGTAGTCATGTTCTTACATGACACACATGTCATGAAAGTACGTGAGGGCCTGTCACTTATGTTCACCATGCAGTCATGGCATACCATACCAGGTTTGCGATATGTCATGTGAACGAAACCGCTGGAGGAGCAGCAAGGTGATGACATGTACATCATAACATTCATGCCATACATGGGATGATTTTCATGTTATGACTAGTCGCTTATGCTTGTCATACAGTCATGTTATGCTATATGAACTTTGGTATATATCCGATTATCTAAATGGCCAGAAGAGCTGAAATTCGTAGGCAGCCAGATAGATAGATAGATAGATAGATAGATAGATAGATAGATAGATAGATAGATAGATAGATAGATAGATAGATAGATAGATAGATAAGAAGCACTTTGCAATGAACATGATCTTTTTGGTATAATTAAAATGCTTATGTCTGATACCGACAACAACACGCTTGTCGCGAGAAGCATACAAGCATGACGCCTTTGCGGCCGTTCTAAACAGGCGAAACGGAGTCTTTCAAACGCGTATTTTGAGTACGTTGTCAGTGCATTTCATCAACATATAAACCAGCATGTTCTACACCACGAATCATTCTCAATCAGCTGCTCTTCGTTGTTGTCGCTAGAGGATAATATTCTTTTCTTATCTTGTAAATTAAAAGTTTGCTAATAAACGTAGCCGACCTTTCTGGCAGCTTTCCGCGTATAAGTACATAAAACGTAGAGAACAAGCCAGATATTGCGCTTTTTTTACCCGTTTTACCTTGCCTGTATATTATTGTGTGGAATGCCTTTCGGAATTCAAAGTTTATTTGGGGCTAATAGGTGTGTCAGAAATACAGTAAAACTCAGTAGCACTGTTAACACAAACGTGTTTTCTCTGCAGACAACAATGCATTTGCGTAGTTGTGCTTCTCCATTACTGTTTACTATGGAGGCGCGCCCTATAAACTCACGCGATGAACTCCCACATTATGATGCTGTGTTTCTTTTACTGGCTGTTACAAGGCAACAAAGCTTGACCAAAATAACCATTAAGTCCTATCGCATACCATATAGTACGAGCCAGCGCTTTAGTGGCCAATGCACGGTATCTGCATACACAAACCCGCTTACAGAAGAGAGCGGATCTTGGGGAATTGCAGCGCATATAAACGAGGACAGAAGGAGCGGGGAGACAAATAAGCTCTACTTTTTCCACCCTAGTGTCTGTATAAGCGGCTATTTGCATGTCGCTCCAACAAGCTTCAACAGCCCCGTTATTGGAGTGCGGGTCATCTTCCTCATGCGAACGCACGCACCCACCATCGGTGCTCAAAACGCTTGCAATCTCATGGCTGAAACCTCGTGGGCCAAATTCACAAGGGCAAAACTATGTCAGTTTAATTTATAAGTTAGAGCGCTTTTGATATTGCGTGCCATGCACATAATGATTAGGTGGTGTCGGTTCTTATGAACAGCTTAAAGGAAACTTATTTTGAAATGCAGGTTGTAATCCTTCATTACAGAAAATGAAGCCGCTCGCTATTCGATCATATAATTCCTTTGCTTGATCAACACTGTCCTCATTATTGCCCATATTGACTGGCTCGGCACTGTCATTAGGCGGAGACAAGTGGCACGAAACACCTATCTGTGACAAGGTTCAGGCAACTACCAAGGTATTGTTCGGTGGCAAGCAGAAATGAGTGCAGCGGTATAGTGACGGTCACCATGATAGCGTAAGTGACATCATAATTCCTTTCTTCGGTTCATAACAAACGCACTTGTGTATAAGTGACTTAGAACATTTTTCCTCCTAAATGGGAGGCACACACGCCTTATAAGCCTCCCTGTGTAACCTTAACTTGGGCGGAGAAAGGCTCTGTTTCTACAGGTCTCAAAACGTGGAGGTCCGTATAGTTTCTATGCACTAAATAAAGTATAGGCACAACTTTATGATAAGCATCTCAAGCACTGTACGTACAGAACGCTAATAACTTTGTGAAGATACTAAGGCGTCCTCGCACGTTGTCACACGATCGGTTTATTGCTTCTCATGGGCTATTATGACTTATTATAAGTAAGCCCCGCCGCGATGGTCTAGTGGCTAAGATACTCGGCTGCTTACCCGCAGGTCGCAGGCTCGAATCCCGGATGCGGCGGCTGCATTTCCGATGGAGGCGGAAATGTTGTAGGCCCGTGTGCTCAGATTTGGGTGCACGTTAAAGAACGCCAGGTGGTCGAAATTTCCGCAGCCCTCCACTACGGCGTTTCTCATAATCATATGGTGGATTTGGGACGTTAAACCCCACATATCAATCATCAATCAAAATCAATCATGATTTATTATAAGTAACGCATGAGACTATGAGTCTCATAGGTTATATATTCAGCGCTTTGGTACAAAAAAAAGAACAGTTTAAGCTTTTATGCGGAATTCATTATTTAAAAACTTGTTCACGATAACTGAATTGAGCTCTTGGGAAAAAAATGTCATCCGTTGCTTGAAGACACTGCTCAGTAACAGCAAAAATTAGAAAAGTGGTCCTTCCCGTTGTAGAATCTCTTGGGACAACAACAGCAAGCACAGTTTCTAGTTACGCAGTATGACATAAATAATCATATTTGCCGAAAGAAATAACCGCTATATTAATAATCATGATTATGCTGAAAAGCGAGGTGGCCGCTGTGCCTTTAAAGCAAGACGCGCACTTTGTTTAGACTTGGTCTGAAAGCGAGTAAAAAAATATTTTGAAATGGCGGCCGAGTCTCGAAAGTATCGTCGAGAAAAACTAAAACAGATTGAACTTCAGGAAAGATTTCTCGCAATTTGAGCATTATGCCAACCTAAACTCAAGCTTTCAACATATATAGGCTGGTAAAGCATTGATAAGGATGCATGCGGAAAGTCTCCGCGCTTAATACTAGTCGAATCGCAACAATAGGTTCGGGAAAAAAGAAAAGCATGCTGCCTTCAGTAAACTGCGAACTGGGAAAGGAACGTTACTCGCTGCTCGAAGCTAAGCTAGAATTCTCCGCTGAGTGTTTTTCTTTGCGACACAAACGGGCCAACTGACTTGGAGAAGCAAAACAATTTGTGCGAAGCAGATTGGAATAACATCCTGGCGATCACAGCTTAATCATCGCGGCTACTTTCGAGTTGAGGTTCGGAGTCTAGGGAGACTAAAGAATGATGTTTTCTCGCTATAACAGTTCACATATCTTCGAGGAAACTTACGCTTCGTAACACGCTGCCGTGAATCAAAAAAAGAATCTACGAAAACTTGACGAACATGTGATCCTGAACACCCGGATGTGGTGACATATTTACGAAACGATGACGCAACGGTCACTGGAACGATGCTCTGTAGTGCACTTCGTATGCGTTGATGGGATTATCACATATTTACTGTTTTCCCAAAATAGCGACACGAGAGCAAGTTCGCTGTTGAATATTTTGGGTGACGTTTCAGCACAAACAAAAAGTGCGACTGCAGGGCATACCTGCTGCCTGCATGCGGTAACAAGCAGTCTATAACTTTACGACAGTTCAATTGCGAAACGTACATACATATATGCAAAACTTGCATGTAATAAAACGAGGACACTTACAAATGTGGTCGCAAAATTTATTTATTGCAGTCTCCTCAAGCATATCTTTTTTTACAAATACTATCCGAAAGCTTGACTAAATGAACAGGTGAAAGCAACTCGATGGACTGCTTGCTTAACTTCAAAATGCGCACTTGGAGCCTAGTATTTATGAAGACTTTCTTTCTAAACTTTTTGTGCTTAGCGTCACTATCGAGAAACATGTTCCGACAATTCATCGTAAAATGCAATGATGCTTTATTAGTACTCATCAGCAGCGCAATATTTTCGACAGGACGCAGGTTCTAATTGCATAAATTGTGCAATGTACACTCGGTATTATTAATAAATGCAAAGCATTTCTTAGCGACCTTCGGCACTTTTGAGCACACCCACCCACTCACCCACCCACCTACCTACCTACCCACCCACCCACCCGTCCGTCCGCCCGCCCGTCCGTCCATCCATCCATCCATCCATCCATCCATCCATCCATCCATCCATCCATCCATCCATCCATCCATCCATCCATCCATCCATCCATCCATCCATCCATCCATCCATCTGGCCTCCCACGACTTTTAGCTCTCCTGGGTGTTTCGATAATAGTATGAAATAACAAAATTAGTATGACATGACCGTATCACGAGCTGACAAATCATAACTCGAAAATAATGACATGTATATGAATAATTTCATAATTTACATTTCATGATCTTGGCCTCGCTGTGGTGGTCTAGTGGTTAAGGAACTCGGCTGCTGACCCGCAGGTCGCGGGATCGAATCCCGGCTGCGGCGGCTGCATTTTCGAGACCCGTGTGCTCAGATTTCGGTGCACGTTAAAGAACCCCAGGTGGTAAATATTTCCGGAGGCCTCCACTACGGCGTCTCTCAAAATCATATGGTGGTTTTGGGACGTTAAACCTAACATGCCATCAGTTCATGGTCTTGCTGTTCTTGCGGTGGTTTCGTTCATATGACATATTGTAAAACTATATGGTATCACATGATTCCATGATGAACATAGGTGACCGACTCTAACCTGAAAATATTGGCATGCATTTCATGCAAGTCATGTGTACTTGCCACGCCCTGGTGCGCTCGTGGTCGTTTTGCTAGCTTCACATATACAAAATTTAGTATCACGGAACGTTAACGAATGATGAAGGTATATTACTGGTGAAAACACGATAATCATGAGAAGCGTATCATGTAAGAACAAGACTACATACCACGATCATGATGCGCTCATTGTCGTTTCGATAGCTTCATATAGACGAAATTTTGTTTAAAATGACGCGAATGGACGACGAAGGTAAATAAGACGTCCAAACATAATAATTATGACATGCGTGTCATGATTGATTGATATGTGAATTTTAACGTCGTAAAACCAAGATATGATTATGAGAGACGCCTTAGTGGAGAGCTCCGCAAATTTCCGATCACTTGGGGTTCTTTACGTGCACCCGTATCTGAGAACACGGGCCTACAGAATTTTTGGCTTCATCGGAAATGCAGCCGCCGATGCGGAGTTAGAACTCGCACTTGCGGGACATGCGTGTGATATAAAACATGACTACATGCTTCGCTCATAGCGCACACATGGTCGTTTCGATAGCTCCACATATACCCAATTAGGTATTACGGGACGTGAACGGATGACGAAGTTAAATGAGACGCCCAAGCTTGATAGCATGACATCCGCGTCATGTAAAACATGACTACTTGCTACGCTCATAGCGTGCTCATGACCATTTCGCTAGCTCCGCATATACCTCCATGTGTTATCACGTGTTGTGAATAGATAACGAAGGTAAATGATACGTTTAAACATGATATTCGTGACATAGGAGTGACGTACGGCATGATTTACGTCCGCCTTGTAACGTTGTGACGTTGTGCTGATTTTAAAGTAACATATCATCGTTACTCAACCGTGCTTGGCCTATAATCGATTCGCACTGTACGTGGAATCTGCCATTTTTGTGTCAATGTTATACCTTTCATTTTCGCTAATAAGAATATAGGAGGTTGTATTTCATTAACGCGAATGATTAGGTTTATTTCTATTCCCTCTCAATCATAGTGCTGCAGTTGGAGGGGGGTAGAAATGGTGCTGTTATAATTAAGGCTGGCTATCCTATATAAAAAAGGAAAACATGAAACAGGAATATATAATAAATAAACTGAAGTCTCGAATCTTCATTCGCAAAGTTCCTATTAAGGTTTCGAAACTTCTCTTGGCCCTGACTTATGGGCTTGTTCGCCGCCACGCTACCACGTTTAGAAAGATGACTCACGTTGATGCCGATGTTGAAACACACACACACACACACACACACACACACACACATATATATATATATATATATATATATATATATATATATATATATATATATATTATATATATATATATATATATATATATATATATATATATATATATATGAATGACATCTAACAGACAGTAAGGCCAAGAAATGTACAGGGGAAGTTATTAGATTCAATGGAATGTAAATAAGAAGAAAGAAAAGTGGATGAAAAAATAACCAGCCGTGAGCAGGTGCCCCTAACGGAACGAGCCCTTAGGTATACACTTCTTTCCCTTATATATATATATATATATATATATATATATATATATATATATATATATATATATATATATATATATATATATATATATATATATATATATATATATATATATATATATATATATACATACATATATATATATATATATTACTTTTATGGAAAGTCATCAAAATTTATGACCATCACCTTATTTCGTAAGTAAACTACTTTTTAATATATTGTGTGCCGTAAGAGAGAGAAAAAAAATGGCGAAGCTTGCTCTAAGCCGCTCAAAGCTTCAAGCAGCGAAACGGGACGATTCCGAAGACTGATATGTTTGCTTTTAAGTTGTGTCTGGGCCTTATCTCGGTGGTGCTAGTGTCTTTCTGCGTTTGTTCTCAGCACAAAGAGCTTTGAGGTAAAGTACACACAGTCACAAACGGTACACGAATGTCTAAACTCCAGAGAAAGAAGCTTGCTCTCATACTATAGGCGTTCGCACCTCTACAAGAGAGAGAGAGAGAGAGGTAAGGAGAGAGAAAGGCCGGGAGGTCAACCAGACTGTAGTTTCTGGTGTGCTACCCCCGCAATGTAAATAGAAAGTTAGGGGTTGAAAAAAGAGATAGCAAAAAGTAAAGAAAAAAACAATGTCACGTAGTTTATTTACGCACAGTCCTACTGGAAGGCCAAGGAACGCCAGAAGAGCGAGGAACGTCAACAGGCCAAAAATCAAAACAAGCGCAAGCTCGGGTCGCGCGTGTGCACCAACACTGTGACTTGCCATTTCTTGCTGCTTCGTCGTCGTTCGCATAGTTCCCTACATTGGCCCCCGGTGAATAGCATAGCCAACCTGGCGACTTCAGGCGTAGTCACTATAGCGGGGTCGTAATACGGCTTCAGGAGACTCACATGCACAATTTCTCGTCCACAACCGCGTAAGTCAAAGACTCAATCTCATAATTGACTGGTGACGCACGGGCGAGAATGCGGTAGGGCCCGTGGTACCGTGCCAGTAATTTCGACGAAAAGCCAGGAGTACTCGATGGAATCTAGAGCCAAAAAAGAGCACCAGTCGTGAAAGTAGAGAGATGTCGGTCGGTGTCATGCCGTAGCTTCTGGTGGCCCTGGTCCTCGGTTGTCAATGAACGGGCCAATCGTCTGCATTTTTCTGCGTACCTTGTAACATCAGAAATGGCAGTGTACTCAGAGGAGTCGGGCGTGTATGGAAGGATAGTGTCCAGCGTGCACGATGGTTCGCGTCCGTACAACAGAAGAAAAGCGGAAACCCTGTTGTCGCGTGCGTAGCGGTGTTATACGCATACGTGACGAATGGAAGGGCAATGTCCCAATCGGTCTGGTCTGAAGCTGTGTACATCGTCAACATATCACCGAAAGTGCGATTAAATCGTTCTGTGAGGCCATTCTTCTGCGGGTGATATGCTGTCGTCAGGCGATGAACCATGTTGCATTAAGCGAGCAAGGCTTGAATGGCTTCAGACAAGAAAACACTCCCCCGGTCGCTCAAAAGTTCGCGGGGAGCACCATGGCGAAGAACAAAGTTGCGCAAGATGAAAAACGATCTTTTCCCTCGCGGTTGCTGCGGGTAGTGCTGCCGTCTTCGCGTAATCCGTGAGGTGGTCCACGCCGACAATTATCCACCTATTTCTAGAAGACGACGTGGGAAGTGGTCCGTATAAGTCGACACCGACGTGGTCAAATGGACGCGCTGAACAAGGCAGAGGCCGAAGTGTACCGGCAGGGCATTGAGGTGGGGCTTTACGTCGCTGGCATGCAGCCAGCACAACCACATATCCAGCACCCCCACCCCCAGATGTCACGTAGTTTATTTACGTACAGACCTACTGGAGGGCCGAGGAACGCCAGAAGAGCGAGGAACGTCAACAATCCGAAAATACAAAACAAGCCCAAGCTCGGGTCGTGCGTGTGCACCAATGCTGTGGCTTGCCGATTCTTGCTGCTTCGTCATCGTTCGCATAGTTCCCTACAACAAGTATTTTAAATGTCGCAGCCCGTCCGGGTGCCTTTTTCAACGCTACAGTTCTCATTTTGAAAAACGCACAAAATAACTCGTCATAGAACCATCTAACGATGGGTTTTTTTACAAATAGCCAGGTGTACCAAAAGGTACTTCCTCATAAAGTGTGTTTCGGTTTTATAAAAAAAGATTGATAAAAATTGAACTTCACCTCAAAGAGTTCAATGCACTGTCGTGATAAGGCCCAATTCGACACATGACTTTATTCGCTTGCCAGGCTTCGCTTCTCAGTGAACATCTAAACCATGGAGTTTTCGTACGATTAACGATGCTGACTCATCCACCATGAAAATAATGGGTAGTACACAAATTTGCCTAGTATTCTTGTTTACGGGCTTTGAACGCACTTTTGGTTTCATTTATTCCAGTGTTTTGGTTTTGTTGCGAATGAATTACCAACCGCGCACTGTACACTTCATGAGCTGAGTTGGCTTGGTAAGCTCAAAAGATTAAGGGGGAGAAGTGAAGCTGCTGAAAGTTTGCTGATTGCCGACTCGTGACAAAGCGGCTCCAGGCAACGTGAAGGCAAGTGAAGCGGAAAGAACCATAGTTAGACATATCTGTGCACTACCCATCATTCACATGCAGGCGAAAGTGCCCTGCGTTGCAGCTCCCATAGACAATAGCTTCAGATATCTTTCTAGTGCATTCATAGGAAGCTCTTTGACCTCATCTATGTCAAGAGGAGAAGAACCTCTGCGCACGTATCACTGACTAGTCGGAACTCTCCGGGAATTCAGGCCTACAACAAGTGCAGTTGTGAAGTGGGCACTGCGCCATTTTTCATCGCAGTGTAAATTAACGATGTACCAACTCAGAATCTGACGGGCTATGCGAGCAGCTCCACATTTCGCCGGTGCAGCCAATAATGACAGTTGGTTATGCCTGAGCTCTTTGAAATAGGCGGGATTTCAAACCACCCACTCGTTATGAGATTCTGGTGGCCTTGATGCTTGGTCTGATGTTATGTTTCTGCACCGCGATTTTTTATGTGTTGAGGCTACTTGTAGCACAACACGACATACGTCTAGAAGACTCGGTGAAATGTTGAGACGTATCCTTTGTAAGAGCCCTGCAATAGAATGCTCACGTAAAAAAAAAAAAACACGCGCATGTAAGCTTTTCGAATGCTAGGTTTCTTGCGGAGAAAGTTGCCTGAGGCTACATTGCGTGTAGAATTAGACGCAAATAAAATACCGGTAAGGTCAATATTAACATGCGGTAGCATTGTGTGAAAGCTTCAGCACAAACAAATTGCCCTAAATTTAGAAAGTATGCGAAATAAATAAACTATAAATTTTATATCTTATAAGTATTGTCGACACAGCAGTGTAACTGTCCTTAGAAATCAAGCAGAACTGCCTACCCTAGAGTGTCGGTGACTGTCATGAAGTTTCTTTTTATGCTCAATCACGACCACTAAATTATAAAAAAACAAGATAATGGGCAGCCACTGCCCCGCCACTCCATCAGAATCTGTCTCAATAAACAAGCCAGGCAGTATATGAAAAAACGGGACATGATTAATTATCGATTTTATAATAGTGTATACATATGGGGCGTACATTTACAAATAAACTTCAGGTTCATTGTCTGGATGTATTTATCGCCAAACTGACATCACATTTTTAATCCGCAGAAAGAAGAAACTTCACGAAGTGTATAATTGTGGGCATACTGGACAAAAATACTGTGTAAATATATGGTGTTTTTATCTGATGGTATTATTTCAAAGTTTTACGTATATTTATTTATTCTATCATAGAGAAACCCCAATTCTGTCATATGTCTCATGTCGCAATCGTTGTGGGCGTTCTATTTCTTTCTGGAGTAAGCTGAGAAACTTTTCTATGTTGATTGCCGGTAGTTTTTTGTTATTTTATTTAGTTTTGTCGCCCTGTTTTTATAATTCATTTCTGTTACTATCATGTTGAACATTATTTTTCCTGAGCCCTCTCCGCATAGGCCTCTGAGAAGGGTCGCAATGTGGTTAAATAAATAAATAAATAAATAAATAAATAAATAAATAAATAAATAAATAAATAAATAAATAAAAATTATTTATATAAATAAACAAATAAAGATTTTCGTGACAGCGGAGCTATTATTCTTCTCGTGATGCTATCCTTTTCTTCATCTTCTGCTTCGATCTCAAAACATTTGCACCAATTTGTCCGATGTGGAATGCCGTCAATCTGATGGGTTTGACAACGAGAGCGAAGACAGAAAGAAGTAAAAAGGTGTAGAATAAATAGAATGAGAGAAATGCTTCGCGATAAATGTTTTTTGATGAGACGGTATATAATACCACGTTCCCATGATCTGAGGGTGAGCATCGTAACAGCTCGTCTATCCAGGCACGTCAGCTGAGCGAAACATAGCCTTGAATAGTATTGGATAGCAAAAAGGTGGGACAGGGAAGTGAACGTAAGGGGGGCAAAAAGAAGGAGCAGAGTTTTGAGTCATCAAAAAGGGACGTCACTTCCGGTGCACCTCACTGCTACGTTTTGGGACCACTCTAGTTTCCTTTATTCATAAATGCAATTGGGGAAGGACTGATGTCATGCTTGTTATTGTACGCTGATGACTGCGTTTTGACGCCCGTTGAAGAACTTATTTCACAGTAATTCCGGCGTTGGCGTTGCCATCGGCGTCATGGATTGTGAGGGCAAAAATCTTCATCTTGTGCGGGACCCAAAACTCAAGATGCAAATAAAATAAATAATAAAAAATTGTGGATCGGAGTGGCGTTCGAACCCGAATCTTTTGACCGGCAAGCAGGTGTTCTACCACACAGCAACTCGTGTGCTTGTGCATACAACGAAAACACCTTCATATACTTGGAAATGCAGTTAGTTTATATATTTACAAACACAAATTTAGCGTACATGCTTCACAATCATACATAAAATATCATCGTTAAAATGTGTGGTATAAGCGTACGTTGCTGTTTGGCGTCAGAACATGTGATTATCATAATAAATTCATACTCTAAAGCCTGTCACCCTCTGCACAAGGCACGTACGTTACTGTGCTTATTTTGTTGAGGTCACGCTATGGGTGCCTAGCAGGTTAATCGGAAAAGATTTCATGCATTAGTGTTAGAAGTAGGCACAAGAGAAAGGGCATCGCTATCGCGTTGAACTTTTAAAAGCGAAGTTTAAGGATTCCCCACTTCTATATAGGCCTATTTCAAGCAAACATGTTTGTCGCGTTTTGCCATATGACAGAACCCTCGTCTGTCAGTGGTGCCGGAAGTGGAACATGAGGTAAATTTGGATAAGACTGTTTTCATGTCATTTACCATGAAACAGAACGCACGTTTCATTCAGTATATTTTACAAGTTGTTACCTTATTCCAAATGTACGAATATAATTTTCTTAGTGTACATTTTATTCATGGCTTTTATTTGCATGGTCATGTAGATCACATAGTGGCCAGGGCAAGTAAGTCGTTAGGGTTTTTGCGGCGTATTGCAAAATATTTCAATGTGCAAACAAAATAACTGCCGTTCAAGACGTTTGTCTTCAGTATCAGTCTTGGATAATCTTGAGAGGTCTGGGACCCACCTATGGTAGGTGACAAGGAGATGATAGAAAAAACACAGACTTTAGCTGCAAAGTACGAGACACAAAACTGCACAATTTCAGTTCTATCCAGGCTAAAGCGAGTCTTAAATGCTGGTCACTAGAAGATCGCACGAAAAAAGCTTCGTTTGAAAGTTTTGCATTGTATTTTTTTTCTCTCAGAAGCTGGCACTGATTGGAAGGAGTATACCGAGACCTTATCCCGTATTTGCACAAGGCAATCATTCTCTTAAGGTGCGTGAAATGTTTTGCAACACAGAATCCTTCAGAATGATGTTTCTTCAAACAACAATATGGGCGTGGAATAGAATACCTTACGCTGTAGTTAATGAAATATCAAATGATACGTTTTATGCCTCGTTAACTTAGTTTTTTATGACTTCGCGCTATTTGCTTCTCTACATACTGTATGTGTATGTATAATATTTATTACTGTGCCTAATTTTGCAGTGAAAGTTTTATGAGATCAGAATACGGGTCACGCGTGGCGCCGTATTTTGTCTGCCGCCGCCGCCAGATACCATAACCACCATCGAAAGAAAAAAAAACTCAGTAAATAAAAATACTAATGACAAAATGGGATTCAAACCCGCTGGCACGCTACGGGCCATCCCAGTAGTCTACCAATGAGCCACGCCAGTGCTTGAAACTGGTTTCTAAATTGGCCTCAGGCAGGCTTGATGTCACCCAAAAAATTGCGTAGTATGAGACATAAAGCGTTTTAGAACATCAACAGACCAGCCAGGTGTCACACAATGTGAATTGTGTAACGAGTGGGTCGCCCGATGATCCAACCTACTAATACCTTATTCTTCATCACCTATTAACTGTAGCGCATACCCGCTTCAGGCATATTTCTTCATCGGCCTGAGCCACGGCGTAAAAAAAATGCACAAAATTTCTTATACGTCTGCAGTGGATACCACGCTTCTCCAAGGAATGACGAAGGATTGCATTGTGATTGCTGGCCCACTACACACAATTATGATTATCTATGGCGTAGTGGGTACCGAGCAAGTGTGCTTGTAGCAGTTACCAAAGTAGTGTTTAGAAAAGGCTCTGAAAGGCCGCTCTTCTAGCTTTCAAAAGAAGGCCGCCTATCTCTATTTTCCTTCAGACTGGGCAAAATCGATACACAAAATTTTACAGCCAAATTTTTTATGGAACGGGTTGAAGCCCTGTCATGACTCTGGGCTAACTTCTGCTTGCCACGCCGAAGGCCGGGGTTAAATATGTGAAGAAAACATAAAATACGGGTTTTGTAATGCCCGCATCCTCCAAGGGATCTTTCCCCCTCCTTCTCTTTCACTGCAGAATAAGCAGTAGGTAAATATAGGCTGGCTGATAATTCTTATTTCAGTAAAAAGTTTTCTCCGTCTATCTCTGGGTTTCATTCGGGCTCTGGGCCATGATTTTCATCACTTACAATTCTCACATTTTTTTTGCTTATGCACAACACAGTATTTGTGTGCGCAACCAATAGAGCGTACATTGAAGCCATCATTGACCACAAAATTTTGCAACACGATATTTTTAATCGCGTTTTAATCGGAGGCATTGCAGTTGATCGTTAGCTAAAGGTTGCTTTCGAAGAGGCACTATACCCCACTGCTTTGGTGAAAACACACGGGAGTATAGCAAATGTAGCACGTATGGCATTCTTTGCATGGGGTGTTACAAGCCTTTCATAGCACAAGTCGCTTAGAGACACACAACCTCCTAAAGCAACCATATAAAACAAGCGGAGCCCGAAGTCGCAGCTCTGCTATGCCCACTTTCTTTAAACAATGACTCCTTTTCACACTTCGTATCTGCTGCTGCGGCTGCGAGATGTAGTCGTATAGAACACTGCCGTGATAAGTCGGCAGGTGATGGTTAAGAGCGCCGTTTGAATTAGATGAGTTTCTTTCGGCTGTCATTGTGTATTCCAGTTGCAGTTGAACGAAGTAAGCCAAACATCGGCTCGAACTTTACTACGAATGACGTGCTTGCGAGAGATGAGAACTGTCGTCTGCTGAACTATACACACAAGCGCACGTCATCGCGGCCTTTGTGGCTCGTTTCCTTTGAATTGTTTGGAATGTCATAACTTGCTTTTAACTTCACAAAATGTGTAAGCAGCACTTAGTTTCTACGTGTGATGGGCGGGACTATTCAGCGTGCTGCTATGCCAGCTTTGCGTGGATGTTCTTCCCCTCTCTATTTTCTATATACATATTTCAATCTCCTGCATTGTTTGTTCTAGTGCATGGTAATATGCGAGTGAATTTACACATGTTACTAAACCCACATCTTCTATCTCGCCTGTTCCTTCCTTCCTTCTTTTCGGCTTCTAACGCACGAGCATGATTGAAAACAAGCTTCGCATATGGAGGACATAACCAACCAACCTCGGTAAGCATCGCACACGCGTCAAGCGGCACGTACTGTACCAATAAGCCTGTTCGCAATTCGCGATGGCAAATAGGAGAACTGAAGATATGTATAAAGATCACTAGTTCCAAGCCGTACAGAGAGAAATCGCGAGCGACCGTAAGTGGGGGTAGGTAACACAGCCCGTAAAGACCGTAAAGTTGTGAAAGAAAACAACGCACCATTCAAAACACGCGAAATTACGCGCTGGGCAGAAAACTATATGACTATCTCCCCCGGTAGTCTCTCTCGGTCATCTAATGGAGGCGTTGAGATAGAATGTCAAAAGGAAATAGGGCGCTTGCAATGTATTTGCTCCTGTCACTATTTTGTGAAAAATTCTTTTAACCATTTATTTCTGGGAGGCGTCAGACGCATTCCAAAGTATTCCTAATACTATGCGACGGGAGTGGGGGTGAGTAAAGGATCGTTTCCAAGCTATTATCAATACATCATACCCTTATGGAAACGTGTTCGGTTGAGCCTCGCAGTATATGCTATATAATTAAAAAAAGAGCTAAAGGGACCTTGCAACAATTTTTCCCGTATGGTCCAAATACGTTGTCAATTGGTTTTCGAGGCTTCTGAGAACACGTGAGCCAGAAGATATTATAGCGCAGCACGTGGCCTAGATTTTATTTGTCAAAATCACTCACAAATCGTTCTTTCTTTCTTCAATAAATTATGTCGTGAGCCCAAATGGCCATATCATGAACCCAATGTCCACAGCTATTGGCTGATTTTAGGATCATGAACTGGATGCTCACCGTGGCCAATCTGGGACGCCATCACATTCATGCACACGCGCGTGGCCCCGACCACAATGAAAATAAGCCGCGCCTTTAAAGAACGAAATGCAGTTTTTATGGTCGCGGCATGCATTTACAAAAGAACACATCTTGCCCCCCTGCCATCTCCTCCTTCCGTAGCTTTCAGCACGCTCGCAAAGAGAGAGAAAGCACTCGAAGCGTGTGACAAGTTCACGTAACTCCGCTTATACTTTACGGATTGGCAACATATATGTGGTAGTCGATTAGTGAGGCACTGAGTGCTGTTAATGAACAAATTTCACAATTACTGTCAAAAGTCGTGCAGGGCCGATTTCATATTATTGTACAATATTAGAACAGTCTCATCGCTATTCACCACGAGTGGTGCTCTGTCCTAGGAGGCTCATACTTGCAGTTCGTGACGTTGTCGATATGTCATCCTTATTGCCAGGAAAAGTGTGATATTTTGAGACGCTGCTCTTCCTCCGTAATGGCACTTTGCAGTATCCTACTACACCTGACATAGTTTTCCTTTACTCTTGTTTAGTCTAGTCTTCTTGTGGTTACACTTACGCGCTGTATTTCAGGAAAGTTTGCATAGGCAAAAGCATGACATGGTGAAAATCGGTAGATATCTATAAACGCCGACAACTTTTCTTGGCAATGAAGGGAATGTTACAGAGCCAAACTGGGCTTGTGCCACCACGGAAGTATATAGTCCTACGATTGCGCCCGTATTATTCACGTGAAAATTATATAAAAAACATCCCTTTATTTTCTAAGCGATGTTGTTTATAAGGAGACGCAGCTCACAACTATGACATGTTCATAATTATTTTACTTCATGCAGTGTAATCCCGCATTTTTGCACTAATGAAAACGTTGCTTATTTTACGTCCGTTTCAGATCGCTCGTTTTACCTCACTGTCAAACTGGCGTCTCCACATTTCGGTGAGCTCTCGTCTCCATCCAGCCATTGGAACGACTCACCAAAGAAACTTCTGACGAATTTCACTAACAAATGGCTGTCTAAGAAGACGTAGTAAACTGAATGCAATATTATTATTTGAACATGGCCGTCATTCCAAACTCGAGCCAAACCGGACTACTTGGAGGAGGAGTACATGTACAGTTACTCCACCCCCGTAACTCTCTCTTCATTGCCAAAAACAGTTGTCCGCGAGTATAGACGAGATCTGTTTTTAGTCTAAGGATTAATTTTCTAGTTTCGCATCGGCAGCAGGAAAAACCAGATGAAATATGAAGTATCTTGCAGAGCTCTGGATACTTCATTACATCGAATAGAGCACAATCATCCGCATATAGCTGAAAAGCATATATATACATGGGCCTAAAGTTTGTGGAATACTACAATAGTGTAAATGTTGGGATGTACGCCCGAAAACTATAAATCGACAATGAGATCCTTTGCGCCCGATGGGTTACATCGTCTCTCCTTGGGACCGTGTCTTTTATGCACAACGTTATAACAACTTATTATGGAGCCGGCGTTGGGAAGGGGGGGGGGGGATGAGGTGCCTCCAGAAATTTTGACCACCTGGAGTTCTTTGCCCCTGATTGTATTGTTACCGGGGTCTTAAGCATTATGCCTTCATCGAAACGCGACAATATAGACAATAAAGAACAGAGTAGGAAACTCTCTGGTATGTCGGACGATATGCTATAGAGTGATCGTAGTGTACAAGCTCTGTGTGATTCACAAGGAAGGTTACGACCTCTAACAGACATCATTATTTGAAAAGAAAAGAAAATTAGCCCTTAAATTTACATTCCGAATTCATCTATAGTTGAGAAGTTACAAAGGAAAACGTCTCGTAAAAAACTTTTACTCGAACAATGAAAACTAGCAGTTTTCAGTTTATAGTATAGAGTCACGTAATAAATTTCACAAAAAGTACACGCGACATCATCTATAAGCGCACGTGGTTATCACGCAAGTAACTTCGCGAGCATATATTGAAAAGTAGACTTGAATTTTACCATCATAAAAACGTAGTCAATGCGTCGTCCAGCGAGAGGAACCACGATCCTCTTTTCCGAACCAGGAAGTCGACGTACAGTTGTCAAAGCCCGCCAACACAGTAAATCTTGGTAGCTAGCTTTTGATGCATATCAAACCCTAAAGCTCATTTCTGCATGCCCTGCTGATGTTTTCCTTCATATTACAATGCCAGGCCTGCGTGGAAGGCCCAGCACAGTCACCGCGAAAGCTAGAAGAGCGGCCTTTCAAAGCCTTTCTAAACACTGAGTGGGTAAGTGCTGCTAGCACACTTGCTTGATACTCACTACGGTAATAATAAAAAATTTGGCGTAGTTGGCCGGCATTCAGTATGCTAATTTTTGTCATTATTCTGAGAAGCCTGGTATCCCCTAAACACTTGCAAGGAAATTTGTGCCAATTGTTCATGCAGTGGCTGACAACGATGAGAAATTATCCCTGAAGGTTGTATGCGCCACAGTTAATAGCCGAACAAAAAGAAGCTTTTTTAATGGGTTGGAGCATCACGACCGAATCGTTACGCTATTCGCATTGTGCGACGACTGCTTGCTGATTCGCTGTTTTAAAACACTTTATTAGTCGTATGAACGCCATTGCTTTCCGACATCAAGCCTGCCTAAGTCGAGTTAGCCACCAAGTCCCAAGCACCGGCGTGACTCAGTAGTATAATACTAGCCTGGCACCCAGGAGACCGGGTTAGAGATACACTATGTCCTTGGTACTAGGTTTTTTTTCTAATTTTGTGCGTTGTGGTTACAGACACCGGCTGCGGGCAACAACGGCGCTGCGTGAGACCCGAGTTTTGATCTCGTAACAGCTTTCGCTGTAAAATATAGGCCTGGCTGCCAGTACCAATAGAGGCTAGACTGCTGCGCGGTGCCTTGAAGTGGCCATTTAATGCATATGAGCGCAAGCAACTTCTTCGTAGCTAAAGAGGCGTATCACACTAGAAGCGGGTGGCGCCGAGCTGGTAAGGTCATTGACGTACAGCAAAGGCCCGTTTTTTTGTTATCAGATAAAGAAAATTACACAGAGTAAACTTATCGTACGCTGGTAGCTCTTCAACAATTCGAGACGAAAACGGCAAAACACCTATTCGTAAATGCTGTTCATACACCTTGAACGGTGGGAGATGTTAGAACCTCGTTTACTCGCCTTAACGTAATAAGTAATACTAAAAGCTAGTCTAAAACCGTGTTACAGGAAGTACGGTGACGTAAATGTAAAAGCTTTATTTTAATAATCTTCTCAGGTCGTATTCTCACTAATCATTATAGCACCCTTTCTGGGAGAGATTTCCATTTCCGCGCTATATATACAATAAAAGAGTTCTGAAAATTGAAATGCATAACCACAACCATAATCCAGAAAACAGTGAGAAAGAGAGAGCAAGAGGGTGCGAGGTGCTCACTTAAAAAAAAAGCTGTAGAAGATTCTAAATGAAAAAAAAAATGAGCGCGAAAATCGACGCAGTGCGAGCGCTGACTACTCCGTTGTTAGTGCTAGTCCTCTTTTGTGCATGTAAACCATTGAAATGGAACAAGATTGAACACATTTCTGAACCCACCTCAGAAGACATACAGTTATCATGAAACGCAAACAGAGGAACAGCTGGCTCGTACCTCAAGTCTCTCTTGTTAAGAGAGACGCACGAAGAGCAATAATCCTATTTATCCCAATTTAAAAAAAAAAGGCTGCGAAGAGAAGGCAAGAGATGTTATTGCCCTAGCGGTAGGCCTCTTCTTCCACCTCATCCCACCTCAGAATCACATTCTGAAGTGGCGGGTTGCAGCTGCCTATGGCTGCTTTTTATAGCTTCTGAATACGTAAAATGTGACATCGGTTCGTGTACGGTCAGTGGTCCTTGCAATGCCGCATAGTCTGTGGATGATTTAGGTCCACTCTGATATCAGGATGAAACTTGCAAGCTGAGGTAGGCTACACTCCCGGGTGAAATCCGCGACCTAAGGCAGAGTAGATGAAGTGCGAGTTTAAAGTTAGTGCCAAGCACCTCGCTTATGCATGAGGGCAGGCCATTTATACATGGGAAGTTTCGGCCTTTACGTGGTAATTTTAGCGAATGACATGGAACGTATGTCATTTATCTTAGGAAGTGTGTGCGAGAGGAAGATAAACGGTGTGTGATCCGTCCCTTGAGCTGGCCCGAGCGCAGCTCGTGAAAGTTTGAGCACTGGCGTGGGTCCCTTTATTGCCAATTAGGTTTGCATAAGCACGAGTTCAAACTGAGAAAAAAATGGTGCATTATTATCTACTAGCCCTAATTTACCAATTCGCGGGTGATTATAGTTCACCAAATTTATCTCACCTCTGAAGGGCCAAATCACAATACAATTTTCAAGCATGCACGGCAAGATGTTGTAAAGCAGGAATACAGAAACAAAAAAAAAACAGCAAGATCTAGAGAAAAAAGAAGGAAGCTGCTATAATCCACCAATATTGTCCTCCTTAAGCTCATATCAGTAAACTTTCAGATTTCAGCAGTCATCTTCAGTAGAATGAAAAGTTGGACTACTTGGAATTCACGCACGATTGAAGCTGCTCTTAAGACGAAGCCGTAAGGAACACATCAATCATGCAAGCATTCATCTTCTTTGCGTACAGCACGAGACTGCAATGGCCTGTCCAGAAGTGTGGATACTATCATGGACCTACTGGCATTCAAGGGGCTTATCAAAACCATCACATAGTAAATTATTATATCTTGTAAATGCACTAGATTTAACCACTTCTTCAGGTAATGTCTCATAAAGAGATCTTTCAGGAAAGGTATTAACGATTACGGCAATACCTTTAATGGCCGCCTCAGTACAGCAAACGTGCCTCTCTTATTATATGCTGTACTTGCGCTGTTCTAGTAGTATTCGTGAATCCGGCGTGCCTGCGAGCATACGTCACTCAGCTATATGCAGGACGGACTACTATCGAAACTATTTTGAATGGATGGCTTTTCAAAAAAGAAGGTAATTTTGAATTACTAAATGTCTTTTCTTAAAAACTTTATTACTTGGGCTCAGCAATCTTTGATTCAACGTTGTCAATTGTTATTTGGTTGCCCATCATGTTCTTGCCGAATCGTTGGAAGAAGGGATCGTTCATGCTTGCTATTATGTTGTTTAGTGAAGTTCCAATTGAAAAACTTTCATTTTGTCTTTAAGTTTGCCATAATACGTTGGTTATAATCATGGCTTCGTGAGAGGAAAAACACTGAGAATTCTGCGGCTTTCTAGAGCGTCTTGCGCCGCATAGAGCCCAGATAACAGCCAGAAACGTGGTTGCAGTTAGCGGAAAGGTCACATAGCGTCAGAGTAAGTGGTGGCGTTATCTAAACCAGATAGATTTGTTTGGATGTACCACATGGTGATATGCACCATGTATATATATGCAACTCCTGTTAACGCTCTAAGGCATATGTGCTCTAAGATAATGTTACGTTTTGCACCCGTGTTAGAGCTAAAGGCAAAGGTATGGAATATATGAAAGGAAATGCATGAATGAACGGTAAAGGTACAAACGAAGGAAACTTTGGAAAGTTTAACCCCCAGTTGTTTCTATCCAGACACGATCTGGGATGTGCTGTGTTGCTCCTGATGTAACGCCATTATGTCAGAGTATAGAGCCCGGTGAAGGTCCCCCTTGAACATATTCTTTAGGGTGCGCTAAAAGCGTTCTGATTCCAACCACGTAATACGTGATGCTGAGATATATTTTGTGTGCGCTAACGTGCGCACATAATTTGCATTTTGTTGCGTCAGTCGATGACGTAGAGGAAAGATCAAGCTTATAAAAACATGAAAGGTAAAGAGGCTTAAACCACATGAGAGTTCGCCCAGCTGCCCTGCATCAAGGTTAAAAGAAAATTCAGAGCAAGAGGGAAAAAAGACTCCCAATTGAAACACGTTATTAGCCGAACAGCATATTTGGGACAAGCGAATTCTCACAATGTATATTCTAACTCTACTCTAGTATTCTGATATAATACTGCACAGACTAAACTTGAGTTACCAAATCAACTGAGATAGCGCCAATGTAAGTCTATAAAAAGGTGACCTCATTTCTTCACTTGGAACATCTTAACTACATACAGCACACTCAATCGGCCCGACGCAACTCTTTCCATTATCTACACGTACTGCTTGAATTATATTCTAAAAACTGAATGAGCTTTCCACGCATGGCCTCGATTGCATTGTGAACAAGGCTCGCATCTTTAGAGTTGCAAGTCCATTTTCAAACATCGGAGCTGTTTAAAGTTAAGATTAATCCCTCCGATGCGTAACGCAGCTCCGAGCGAGAATGTGCCACAGAAATTGGGCAAGCCCGCTACTCTCCTCTGGTTTTAAAAAAAGAAACTGTCTAAAACAGGCTTAGTGGGTGTCTGCACAGAAATTGGAAAAACCTCACTACACTCACGTTCGATCCACTATACGTTATCAGCCTTAAATTTGAAGCAGCCTCGCTCACTTAACGTCGCGAAACCTTGTTAAACAGTTCAGATGGTGGCGAAACTATACTGTAGAACAAAATGAAGCATAGTCTTCGTGACGTTCAGTAAGTTAAATTGTTTCAACTATTTTTGCATTGTGTGGTGGCTGTGCTTTTAACTTGAATGAGGACAAATCACAACTAAGAAATACGAGCAATGCGGCAAGAACCACTTGCAGCATATTGGCACGGGGTTCTGACGTCCACGAAGAAGCAGATAGTATATAGGTTGAAGGATAAACTGTTTATTTGGTTGAACTTGTGCCGGCAAATGGAAAGTTTGATCACAGTAGCAGACTTGCACTTATAGAGGAAAAGGGAGCGTCGGACGTCGTTCAAGTGACAAGTGGCGAAGCGTGTTGGCCTTTACACACATGCCATCAAATATTCTAGTGTTATCGCTAGCGGTGACGTAGGTTTCAGAATAACCTGTCATGTATACAAAGTGGGCGTAATTTCAACAAAATAATCTATTGACATCCAAAAGCTTGTCAAACGGTGCACTGTAGGCGTGGCTTGCGCTTGATATTACTGACATTGAAATGGCGCGATAACAAAACTTGAGGACGGAACGCGGCATTACCCCCCTCTGAAAAAGGCATCGTCCCGATGCTTAAGACGAAATACGAGAGACAGACGCATGTAACCAAAAATAACAGTAAAGCAATGATTGATTTGTGGGGTTTAACGTCCCAAAACCACCATATGATTATGAGAGACGCTGTAGTGGAGGGCTCCGGAAACTTTGACCACCTGGGGTTCTTTAACGTGCACCCAAATCTGAGTACACGGGCCTACAACATTTCCGCCTCCATCGGAAATGCAGCCGCCACAGCCGGGATTTATCCCACGACCTGCGGGTCAGCAGCCGAGTACCTTAGCCACTAGACCACCGTGGCGGGGCAACAGTAAAGCAAAAAAATACAACAAATAGAATAAAGCACAATTTTAGAGAAACAACAAATAATGCAGTAATTATGTTCCTCAGCGCGCATAAGACGGTTTGAGGTGAACGACATGGACGACTTCAGGTCGTGCATGGCGCCGTTGAGAGTTCGTGATGTCGTCGGGGACAACCTCGTAGCCGAGTGCGCCGAGACGTAGAGCTACCCTGTACGGTCCGAAGTAGCGTCGCAGAAGTTTTTTGCTCAGTCCTCGTCGGTGTATCGGCATCCATACCCAAACGCGGTCGCCGGGCTGGCATTCTACGTAGCTTCGTCGAAGATTGTAACGGCGGCTGTCCCACGTCTGCTGATGTTTGATGCATAGGCGGGCGAGCTATCAAGCTTCTTTGGCGCGCTGGAGGTAGACAGTCACGTATGTTTTCTTCGTCGCTGACGTTGGGTAACACGGCATCGAGCATCATGGCTGGACTTTTTGCGAACACCAGCTTGTACGGCGTTATCTACGTCATTTCCTGGACGGCCGTGTTGTACTTGAAGGTCACGTATGGAAGGGTTGCATCCCACATCTTGTGCTCAACATCGACGTACATGGCCGCCATATCGGCGATGGTCTTATTAAGACGCTCGGTGAGGCCATTGGTCTGTGGATGATAGGCGGTGGTCTAGCGGTGACTTGTCTGGCTTCTCCTAAAGATTCCCTTAGTTAGGTACACCGTAAAAGCCGTACCTCTGTCCGTGATGAGGACCTCTGGAGCTCCGTGAGACAAGACGATGTTCTCGACGAAGAACTTTGTTACCTCGGCAGCATTGTCTTTGGGCAGAGCCCTTGTCTCGGCTTAGCGGGTAAGGTAGTCGGTAGCTACGACGATTCATTTGTTTCCGCAAATCGACGCTGGGAACAGCGATCATTGTTTCCGAAAATCAACGTTGGGTCCATGCCGATTTGCTGAAAGGGGCCGGTGAGGTGGCTCGATAGGCTGGAGAAGTCCAGCTGGCCTAGACAGCGGCGTCTTTTGTCGTTGACAGTCTCAACATGTCTTGACGTAACGAGTTCTGTCCACGGCAAGTCGTGGCCAGCAATACATCTCCTGTATTCTCGCGAGAGTATGGGAAATAGTGAGGTGTCCAGCCATCGGGTCATCGTGTAGAGCATCCAAAACTTCTGGACGTAATGCAAAAGGTACTACGAGAAGGCAGTTGGCCCAATGTGGTGAAAAGTTTTTCTTGACGATGACGCCGTTATGCAAGAAAAACGACGCCAGTCCTCGCTTGAATACCTTTTGAACAACGGCAGCTTTACCCGCTAAATATTTCACAAGGCCGTTGATTCCAGGGTCGCACACTGTCTTTCTGCAAAATCATCGACGCTTAAGGTTCTCAGGAAGCAGTCGCAGTCCTCGTCTTGCGGCGGTGGGTCAAGGGGGGCGCGTGACAGGCAGTCGGCGTCAGAGTGCCTTCGCCCCGACTTGTAAACGGCGGTGATGTCGAATTTCTGAAGTCGCAGACTCCACTGTGTGAGGCGACCTGAAGGGTTCTTCAACTTGGCTAGCCAACAAATGGCATGTATGTCGCTCACATTTTTGAAAGACCTGCCGTAGATGTAAGGCTGAAACTTGGAAGTAGCCCAAATGATGGCAAGGCACTCCTTTACTCTTGTCGAATGGTTGACTTCCGCCTTAGATAGCGACCGGCTTGCATAACTGATGACCCTTTCAAGTCCGCCAATCTTCTGCACCAGTATTGCTCTGAACCCTAAACTGCTTGCGTCGGTGTGGATTTCCGTGTCAGCGTTTTTGTCGAAATGAGCAAGTATTCGCGGTGTCTGCAGGTGTCGTTCAAGTTCTTGAAACGATTCCTCCTGTGAGGTTTCCCACTTGAACTTGACATCGGTCTTTGTCAGGTTAGTGAGCGGCTCGGCGATGCGGGCGAAAGTTTTCACGAAATGCCTGTGATAGGTGCAGAGACCGAGAAATCGACGTACGGCCTTCTTGTCGACGGGTGATGGAAATACAGCGTTGGGTGTTGTCTTTTGCAGGTCGGGGCGTACTCCGGACTTGCCTATCACGTATCCCAAAAACAAGAGTTACTCGCATGCAAAACGACACTTTTATGGCTTCAGGGTGAGTCCAGAAGTTTTATTTGCTTGAAGTACATTGCAATAGGGCAGCGGCGAGGCGTGTCAGCATTTGTACAATTGCCATCAAATATTCTAGTGTTATCGCTAGCGCTGACGTAGGTTCCAGAATAATCTGTCATGTTCACAATGTGGGCGTAATCCTAACAAAATATTCTACAGCTATACAGAAGCATCTAGAACGGTGCACTGTAGGCGTGGCTTGCGCTTCATATTACTGACAGTGAAACGGTACGATAACAAAACTTGAGGATGGAACGTGGCAATATTAAAAGCACTTAGTTTCTCGAAACCAATTTACAAACAGAAATACAGTTGTGGCATAGTATACAGTGAATCACAAGCCACTGAAAGGTTTCTATTTATTGATTACCTATGTAATAATGCTTGCCCTATATAGCTTTGCCGTCACACATATTTCAAGATTATGAGTGCTAAAGTCCAACATTCATCAGCCGCGCATTAGAGATGGCCTGGTGTATTTAATTCCTGCCGTTGCCGCACGTTATTAGGGCGCTCTCAGCTTTCGGCACTCAATCGTGTTAAGCTCGCGAGGACAAACCTCGCCGCGGTGGTCTAGAGGCTAAGGTACTCTGCTGCTGACGCGCAGGTCGCGGGATCGAATTCCGGCGGCGGCTGCTGCATTTCCGATGGCGGCGGGAGGGTTGTAGGCCTGTGTGCCCAGATTTGGGTGCACGTTAAAGAACCCCAGGTGCTCGAAATTTCTGAAGTCCACCACTAAGGTGTCTTTAATTATCATATGGTAGTTTTGGGACGTTAAACCCCACAAATCAATCAAGTTCGCGAGGACAACGCTACGAATGCTCTTATCCACTCTTGCTTCTTTTCTTTTTGTGTCATCACACTTTCATCAAGCCAAGGTGTTGGGTGTGGGCCATCATATTTTAGATGCAAAGCAGCTCTTTGACTAGCCCTTTGTAACGCTGTGTTCCGTGTGTCCGTATGAATGTGCCGCAGCGCACTCCCCTCACCGCAGGTGTTGGAGCGTTGTCATGTAGGGCACGCCAAAATTGCGTGTTGACTTCATGCTTCCCTCGCTGTGTGCGCTAACGTCACTTTCTTCCTTACCTGCTGTGCGGTCACCGCAGCGCCCACAGCTTCCGCCTCGTCCGTTCGCCCACAACACCCACTGCTACCGCCGCTCACTCCGCTACCGCGAACGCCACTCGCGAATCTTCCAGCGCTCTCCGCAGCACCCGCGTTAATGCCGTTCAACCCGTGACGCCACCCATGCGCAACGGTGCTGCTTCGCATCCCATCAGGGTTACCTTTGATAATATGGTGTAAATTTTTAGTTTGCTGACCATTTCACCATAGTTAAGTTCACGTATTTTCAGAGTTTTCCGTATATTATCTCGCTTGTTGAGAGAGTGCTCTCGTATGACAGCAGTGCAAGCTGTTTTCGACAAAATGAAGAAAAAGAAGAACTCATGCTTTTTCTTGAAACATTACACAGAGCTCCACCCCGTCCTTGGGTAAAGGTTCGCTATATAAACGACAGTAGATGATTCTTTGGCCGACACTAGATTGCTCATCTTAGTAAGCATATTGAAAAGCATTTTTCACGGCTACGTATTGAACCGAAGTACGTGAAAATTTCTCGGTCTACTTTCAAGAGTAATGGGCTTTATGCGTCATGAAGCACATGGCTAAAAGTTTTGTCACTTCGTGCGATGTTACATAGTTGCACTGCTACATTTCCAATCCACTGTTGATAGCAAGATCTTAAGCAAGCACAAGTTTCGTAAACCAATTAACGGACTACTCGAAATCACAAGGACTCAAGAAAACGCAAATTGAATTGCTATTCAGTAACAGCTGCATCCACATAAACAAAATGCAGATTTAGTCAAGTGGCGAAGCGAAAGAACGAAGCGTTATTTTCAGGCAAATATGCAAATAAAAAGCCTGCGCATGCCTAAACTCGTAGTCGCACACACACACAAAGAAAACAAAAAAAAAAACTATCCGACTGTTCATATTATCTCCTAATGAACATGTTATGCAACAGTATGGGGGATTCTGATAATATTATGCCGAAACGTATCTTTGTAGAATAAACCTCGTGGTTCTGGTCAGACTCATAAGAGAGAGTTGTCTGTGAGGATGAATTCGAATTATTCTAGAATATTAGCCACCCAGTAATTTTTAAGCGTAGCGGTAATTTTAGTAGAAATCGAGGCCTGTGTATATTTTCACGTATATTTTCAGGTGGAACCAAATACCCTCTTCGCGAAGGGATCATTATATTTATTGATTTGTCCGCCTCGGTGGAATAGCTGATACGGTGCTCGGCTTCTGACCCGAAGGTCGCGGGTTCAATCCCGGCCGCGGCAGTCACATATCGATGCAAGTGAAATGATAGAAGCCCGAGTGCTGCGCAACGTCAGTGCACGTTTAAGAACACAAGATGGCCAAAGGTTTCAGAGCCCTCCACTTCGGGGTCTCGCATAATCATATCATTGATGAAATCTAACAGGCAATAATGCCAAGGAAAGTATAGGGGAAGTTTTTAGACCCACTTGTATTGTAAATGTGAAGAAAAAAAGTGGGTGAGAAGATAGACTGCCGTGGGTTTTTTCAACCACTTTTCTTTCTTCACTTTTACATTGCAATTTGGTCTAATAACTTTTCCTATACTTTCCTTGGCATATTGTATGTTACATCTCATTATTATTGTGTGAAACAGAAAAAAAAACGAGCTTTCCTTGATTCATTTACGAGGGCCTCGTACTGACAGACATGGTGTCTTTAGGTTGTACGAGGGAGTGTTGATCAGCTGCCAGCTCGTAATAAGTTCACGCGCTACGTGACGCCAAAGCAGGCTCATAAAGAGTGTGCCACACTCGCCATCATGGTTACAGGTGGCGCTGATTGACACTCCCATGTATAATTATTATATAAACCCAATAAAGCTGCTGGGAAGATAGACACCGTGGTAGCTGAGTTAGTAGAGCACCAAACGTGTTATTCGTAGGTCGCGGGTTTGGTTCCTGCTCATGGCAAGCTACCTTTTTTCCAGTTTTCTTTCTTCACATTTACATTACGATTCGGTCTAATAGCTTCCCCTATACCTTCCTTGGTATAACTGTCTGTTAGATCTCATTATATGTATATATATATATATATATATATATATATATGTATATATATATATGTATATATATATATATATATATATATATATATATATATATATGTGTGTGTGTGTGTGTGTGTGTGTGTGTGTGTGTGTGTGTGTGTCGCCCCGCCGCGGTGGTCTAGTGGCTAAGGTACCTACTCGGCTGCTGACCCGCAGGTCACGAGATCAAATCCCGGTGGCGGCTGCATTTCTGATAGAGGCGGAAATGTTGTAGGCCCGTGTGCTCAAATTTTGGTGCACGTTAAAGAACCCAAGGTGGTCGAAATTTTTGGAGCCTTCTACAACGGCGTCTCTCATAATCATATGGTGGTTTTTGGACGCTAAGCCCCACATATCAATCATCAATCAGTGAATTAGTTCTATGTATGTATGTATGTATGTATGTATGTATGTATGTATGTATGTATGTATGTATGTATGTATGTATGTATGTATGTATGTATGTATGTATGTATGTATGTATGTATGTATGTATGTATGTATGTATGTATGTATGTATGTATGTATGTATGTATGTATGTATGTATGTATGTATGTATGTATTTACGTACTGTGTATGTAGAACATATCGGTGTGTATTGAGATGAAGGGACAGCGAAAGGTGAAATAGGGCTGACACATAATGAATCCGTCATTGAAAGCACAAAAACTACACGTCCAAGATAAAAAACATTCTGTTCTTTGTGAGTTTAAACGAGGAAACGAAATCGACGGGTGATGGAAAGTTCATAATGGCGAGTTTGTGGCGTTATTTTAAATTTCGGTTACATTTCTGTGTACGGTGACCAGTGACGGCATTTTTTTGTCTCTTTAGGGGTAAGTGTTCTTATGTTACTTCGTCGTAATATTGGCGGTGAGGACATAACATTGTGCCATCAGCCGGAATCTCTTTGTGACGTATAAAACGACATCTCGTGGTACCAATGTGCGAAGCGTCTCACGTCTCCAGAGATTCAGGCTGTTCAGCCACAACTTTTCTCACTTTGTCGGCTTTGAACATGTTTGTGTTAGCTGGTAAAAAGTCTAGAGCGTTTGCCAATAAGAGCTTTTTGTAAGACAACGTTTCGTTCTCACCGCATCATGCACTTTCGAAGGACAGGCACGTGCATTGCCTTAGACGCCGAACGCGAAAAGGCCACTGCGGTAAAGTGTGAATTGTTTTAGAATTTACCCAGTAATCTGTAACTCGAAACATTCTCAGATCTGTCACTTCTATATCTTTACTGAGGCAAGCATGACGGCGAGAACTTGCCTCATGCTTCTGCGTGGTAAGTGCTCGGCCGAGAGGTAACCGTTAGAGCTGCATAGATAGCCGCACGAAATTGGCGTCAACATCCCGTCTTAGTTTTCTGCATGCAGTCAAACGGCGGAGTGTAAATGACGCTTTGACATTGATTATTAGGTTCGCTTGACCTCTCATAGCAAGTAGCCATGAGCTGTTTTGCCACAATAGCAGTATTGCTAACAACCATGGTTTGTACGGCTTGCCTGTGTCACCAGAACGACGGATGATGATTTATAACAGGTTTACTTGAATAAGTGGAAATTCAACCTCGTATATCTGTCGTCCTTATCCACACTTCCGCTATGCATACATCTGCTTCTCTGCGCGTGGTTTAATCACTGATGGGAGATCATGTGAGCATGTTTCAATATCAATTTGCATCGCTTGCTCGACTATTATTTACGGTTACTATATCTCGTTTCGCTTGACTCTATCCGTCTTTAGCTTCTACGCATTCGTGAACCAGCAGCTCAGTACATCATCCAAAGGCAGTGTATGATGCCCACCACGTTCGAATATATCCAACGCAAAAGAACAGCGTCATATCAAAGTCACTCTCGCCATATTTAGCGGCAACCAGGTGAAATAAGTCCTCCAGCCGGCATAATAGGCGTTATAAAGTCCTATGTGTGTACTCCGAGAAAGCCTCACATCCTAGTCCAACGATTAGTTTAGCTCCAACGTCGTTCACAAAATCCTCTCCATGCAAGTGCTAGCTGCACACGCGATGATGAATGCTGCGTTGCTTTCCCATCCTCAGGTTTATCAACCATGCATCTCGCTGCATCTTGGTTTTCGGGGTGTGTGCAAAAAACTTTCAGCAGCCTTAGTCGATTACGTTCGGCACTGAGGTTTAGAGCAACAATCAATACTGGAGGGAAAAATAGAGCTTCAACTTCCGTAATGAGATGCAGCGAACAGCGTTGGTGCGTCTTCAAGCGGTAAAGGCGAGTCACGTGATCTGGTTTAACTCGTCATAGCGATAGCAGCGTCGGTCTCTCCTGTGGTGACCCTCAAGACCGATAGTAATAACTCAAAACAGAGAAGCCAGGAAGAGAATGCAGACAGCATAGCATACCTTTTGCCTGCTGTTATCAAATGCGGTATCGCAAGCGCTATAGCTCAGACAATAGGGAGTTTTAGAATACTGTTTGCAAGCGCTGCGGGCGTTGCGGGTGAAACAGGCACCATAAGAGTTTTAGAATAGCGTTTGCACTGCTGCGAACCGCAACGCACGATCGCAGCGACACCGTAGCCTCGAAACCAGCGCTTGCGGGCCACATGCGGGCCACCATCACCGCAACCGATTTCGGATTTTCTGCGTGCGGTTCACGAACGCGAACGCCGACTCGCGTTACGACGCATGCGCAGTGGCAGCGACTGTACCGCAAGGGCTCGCGGAGCGCTATTCTAAAACTCCCTTATGCCTTCGCAAGTTACGTGAACACAGAAATTACGAAAGTTTTCTCTGTTTTTCTACTTTTTAATTCATTTTTTGTCGTCTCTGAAATTTATTGAAAGTCGATTTTAAGAGATGTGATTACATCATATGCAGTACTGGTGTGGTTCGTGCAGAGCTGCGTTCAGTGGAAAACACTGATAAATAACATGTGAAATAAGATCAAACGATTACTTGAATTGAGGAATAATAAAAGTATGCGTATCAACGCCCCAAAGTAAGAGCACGATTAGTTTCGGCTGGAGTGCCAAGCTGAGTGTTTTTTTTTTTATTTTGAGCCTCTACGTGTCATAAAAAAGTCTGTATATCTTATGATTTGTAGTTTAGTGTGATTGGTTAGCAAAGTTAGATGCCTTATCAATACGATGGGAACAAAAAGAACTGAAAGGTTATGCAAGTACCCGTAGAAAGTCTCCCAAAAAATCCATGAATGATGGAGTCACTGTTCACTTCTCTGGAGATCTCGAAGCAATTAATCGTAGCTTCCACGTCATGAACTTTGCACGCTTTGAAGCACTGCCTTAGAATCACACAATAAAGCCTATTTACTGGGGAATCAATGTATAATAAGTTCAACAGGGGCTCACTTCGGAAACCATAGATGTGTTGTCTGAGAGCTTGACAATGATTTATAGAGATTGTTTAATAAATGTGCTTTAAGAACTTTTGAAGACCGAAGAACTCGTGTAAACATAAATTCGATTAGCATACGTGGTTTGTAAAATGCCTTTTGTAATGTTTTTTAAGGCCGCAGAGGATGGAATAGGCTTTTTCAATATTCCTGGCACTTCCAAATGACCATGATGTTTTTTTTCAGGCACCGCACAAGAGACTCTCAACAATATATGAAGCTGGTTCGCGGAAACAACTAGAATCTTGCAGCTATACCAACGCTGCTAAAGTAAAACTGCAAATGGCAGCCACCCTGAAGTTTTATATTTTACCGTTTATATAGCTGACAGGCCTCGCAGCGTTAAATTTTATTACTAGTAAAAAAACACAACTCAGGTTGTTCATGTGCAATAAGAGGGAATCTACACAAACAAATACGTTGTAACATAAAGCTATATGAACAACGTGCTGTACCTATAACATTACCACGTCTCTGCTGCTGTACCAAAAATCCTGCTTAATGCCGTATGAGCACAACAGCGCAAGAACCCACAGCCTAGCGAACAAAATCAGTCAAATGGGGCCCGTGGCGCCGACTAAAAGCGAACGCGACTTCCGCGCCGATCTGCGTCTGCATAAGAAGGCAGGTTCTGTAGGGTAATCGTGACAACACAGAGGAGGAGCATGCTATTGGCCTTTTTCGTGACCTCACTCCGCCACTGTTCACGCTAATGGCGCAAATATTTATCGAACAAAAAAAAGTGCAGCTTGTATGTGGTTGTTTTAGGGGCGAAGCTCCTCTTAGTCTAACCTTGTCCGGCATCAGGCGTAACCGGCAGAAAAAGAAAACGAGAAAAAAAAAATGAAGACAGTATCTCCCGAACTGAATAATAGATAGCGCTGTCTCATAGAAGTGCATATACAGCTGATAGACGAAACCTCATGATAATTTTAGGCGGTTTAAACGATGTACTTAATGAAGATACAGTAGGACTAGCAACCACACTGGCGAAAAGCGTCGATGACATGCGCGCCACTTCTCCTTAGGTACAGGTAGTGATATGCACGATACCGGAGGTACCGGTGCGTGATAGCAACCTGCAAAGAGCGGTTGTCAACGCAAACCATGAGATATGGCTGATGAGTCGAGAGAAAGGCTTTGAGGTGGTGGAAATAAACAGAGAGGTGCATAGGTGGGGTGGATTTCAACGAGACAGAATTCACTTCGATGGGCGGCTAGGTCATGAGGTGGGTTGCGACTTGCAGGACGCGCAGTAGCTTTTTTGGGAGGCAAGCGAGCCCTTCGGGGTGCAGGATAGCTAGTAACGAGGAAAACAACCAGGGAGACTCTTTGACAGGTGGTATCAACAGATACAATTCCAAAGTGGCACCAGTATCTAAGATAGGTAGAGTCCGGGGCAGATATAAACGTAGCCACGAGCGCCGAACCAATTCAGACATAGGGTATATTAACATGCAGGGTGGTAGGAACAAGATGAAGTGGGAAGAGATAGAAGAACAGCTAAGGGAGGAGAGGCCGATCGTATACGGTTTTGTAGAAACACATCTCAGGCACATGGAACAACCTCCGAACAATCCGGACTATGCGTGGGAATATTGTAATAAAACAGAAGGCAGCAGAGAGGGGGGCCGTATTCAGGCATTCATTCATAAAAGTACAGACTGACAAAGGGTCAAGCAAAAGTGCAAGGAACATTTATGGCTAATAGGGAAAGTGGCAGGGCAAATGAAACTCCTTGGTTTTGTGTACTTGTAGACGGGAGCAAAGGCCAGAGAGGAAAACCAGGCAATGGTAGAGTGTATATCATATGACATTTAGGAGTTAGGAGCAGAGTGCGAGATAATTATGCTAGGAGATATAAATGCGCATATAGAAGATATAGATGGGTATACCAACCCGACAGGCAAAATGATCATGGATATGCATGAAAGGTTTGATTTGATCATTTGCAACAGTACCGAGAAGTGTGAAGGGAGAATAACGTGGCTGGTAGGAAGGCTGCTGTCGACGATAGATTACGCACTGATGTCACATAGGATGTATGATAAGCTCAGGGGAATGCACATAGATGAAGGTGGCTCGAGAAGTGTGGGTAGTGATCACAAACGTATCAAGCTAAGTTTTGGAAGAGCAGAGAAAGTGGGAAGGAGACAAGATGAGCAACTACGGGAAAAAATTTTTGTTCAGAAAGGCAAATTGAAATAGCCACTAAACAAATTGAAGAAGTAATCACTGAGGATAATAAAACAGTGTTGACATACACGAATCTAATTAGACTGTTTAAGCTAGAGCTTGCTAAGACACGTGACAAGTCACCCCGGAAAAGAACCCGGCTGCGGCGGCTGCATTTTCGATGGAGGCGGAATTGTTGTAGGCCCGTGTGCTCAGATTTGGGTGCGCGTTAAAGAACTTCAGGTGGTCAAAATTTCCGGAGCCCTCCACTACGGCGTCTCTCATAATCATATGGTGGTTTTGGGACGTTAAACCCCACATATCAATCATCAATCAAACCCCGGAAAAGAAGACACAAACCCAAAAGTTGGTGGGATGAAGAAGTTAAGAGAGCCATAGCAAAACGTCAGGAAGCCGCTAGGCAACAAAGACATGCTAAGCAGCAGGGTGAACCGACAGATGATGTTGAAAGAAAATGGGAAATCTTTCTAAGCTTTAGAAGGGATGCCTCCCTTCTGATCAATGAAAAGATTAGAAGAAAAAGAGCTCAATGGCTGGCAGAAGTACACAAAAAAGGTAGAAAGGCAGCCGCAAAATTTTGTAACTATCTAAACTCCCTAAGAAATGCGACGAGCCTAGAGCAGATGTTTGTAACTACAGCTCAAGGTGCTAGGCTAGAAGAGGACGAAGCTATTGGATATATAAGAACAAGGGTGAGAGAAAATGTTTAACAAAGAAGTGCTTTATGCACGGCAATAGGCAAGGACGAATCAAGTGGTGCAACGGCTGCATTTTCACAACGAGAGTGGGAAAAGGCTGAGATAAGGGTTCCTAGTAGTACGTCAACAGGCCCAGATGGCATTCCAATAATGAGGATGAAGACATCAGGTACGAAGTCTCAGCAGGCTTTGAGAGAGGCAGTGAGCAAAATAATAATCAATGGTGAAGTTCCCGATGGATGGAAACTTAGCAGGATGAGCATGATCTATAAAAGAAAAGGGGACAAAACTGCCATAAACAACTACCGTCCTATAACAGTGACATCAGTGGTGTACAGGCTGGCGATGAAGATTATAAAGAAAAGACTGCAGGCATGGATAGAGGATGAGGGGGTGCTGGGGAACTGCAGAATGGGTTTCGGAAACACAGGAGGTTGGAAGACAATCTGTTCTCACTGACGCAGTGCATCGAAATAGCAGAAAAGGAACACAGGCCCATGTGGCTAACAAATTTGAATATCAAGGGAGCGCGCGATAGCGTGGTTCAAGAGGAATTGTGGGAAATTCTAGACATACTAGGCGTAGAAGATGTAGTCACTAATTTTTTAAAGGATATCTCTAAAGGTAACAAGGTGGTTATAAAGTGAGAAAAACAGGTATCCAAGCCTGCAGAGGTAAAACGGGGGCTTATGCAGGGGTGTCCCCTGTCACCCTTATTATTCATGTTGTACCTACATGAATTAGAGGCCAAATTAGAGAGAAGGTGACTGGGCTTCAACCTTTCTTTCGTCAAACAAGGAAAAATCATTGAACAGGCAGTACTAGCATTGATGTACGCAGATGATATAGTGCTAATGGCCGACAATAAGGAAGATTCGCAGAGATTGGCGGACATCTGCGGTAATGAGGGAGATATGTTAGATTTCAGATTCAGTAAGGAAAAATCAGCAGTCATGATTTTAATGACAGTGTAGGTAGTGAGCTTAGAATACTGGAGGTCACGCTAGAGATAACAGATAAATGCAAATATCTGGGCGTATGGATAAGCAATAGGGCCGAGTACCGAAGGGAACACGAAATATACGTGACGTCTAAAGGTAACAGGAATGCAGCGGTAATGAAAAACATGGCTCTGTGGAATTACAATAGGTATGATGTTGTGAGAGAATTATGGAAAGGCGTCATGGTTCCTGGTCTGACGTTCGGTAATGTGGTCGTGTGCATGAGATCAGAAGATCAAGCAAGATTAGAAATTAAGAAACGTGGAATAGGTGGACTTGCCTCAGGAGCTCACGGGTATACAACAAATCAGGGAGTACAAGGTGATATGGAATGGACATCATTTGAGGGCAGGGAAGCTGGAAGCAAGATAAAATTTGAGAAGTGATTGAGAGAAATGGCGGAGGAGCGTTGGGCTAGGAAGGTATTAAGCTACTTGTACATGAAGGATGTCGATACAAAATAGAGGAAGCGAACCAGAAAATTGACTGGTAAATACTTAGAAAACAGCAGGGGGCCAAGCCAAAAAGATTTATCGGTTAAGAAGAAGGTGAAGGAAGCTGAGACCGATATGTGGAGAATAGGCATGATTAAGAAGTCCGCAGTAGAGATCTGTCGAACTTTTACGCAGTAAATTGCCAAGGAAAGGATCTATGATAATACTCGGGGTAGTTCTTTACTGTTTGAGGCCAGGACGGGAGTATTGCGAACCAAGACATATCGGGCCAAATACGAAGGGGTAGACACGGTATGCAGTGCGTGTGGAGAGGAAGAAGAAGCTGCCGAACACTTGATAATGTTCTGTAAAGGGCTTCACCATATATTTCAGGAAGATGGCGCAGAGTTTTTCAAAGCACTGGGGTTTAGGACAGGGAGGGCAAAATAGACTTTAGGCGGGCAGAATTAACTAGAAGGAGGTTATCTGATTGGTGGCTAAAGTTAAGGCATGAGTGAAAATTAAACCCTTCACTGCAAAGTACGAATCCTCAACCTCAGTTTTTAAAGCGAAAAAAATAAATCTAGTTTTTCGTTCATATTGTTACGGCTTGTTGGTGCTAGCCACCGCCCGATCTAAAAGGTACAGCCATATCCATCCATCCATCCTTCCATCCAGCATACAAAGCCAGAAGGAAACATCGGTTAGCAAGAAAGTAAAGGAAACAAAGAAGCACATGTGAAAGATGGGAATGCTTACGAAATTATCGCTGGACACCTACCGAACTTTTAAGCAGGAAGTTTCAAGTAAAACGATCTACGATAACTCTCAGGGTAGTTCTCCGCTCTTCGAGGCTGGAACGGGTGTATTGCGGATTAAGGCGTACCGAGCAAAATACGAAGGCACAGACACGGTATGTAGTGCGTGCGGAGAAAAGGAGGAAATGGCTGAAAATTTGATAATGTTTTGTAAAGGGCTCCGCCCTACAGTCGAAAATAATGGCGCTGAATTTTTCAAAGCAGCGATTTAGGGACAGTGAAGACAAAATAGACTTACACGGGTAAAAATGACCAGGAGGATGCTAACTGATTGATGGCTACAATCGAGGCGCGAGTAAAATTCAATCCTTAAACACATACTGATAGTACTTAACTTTATGGCTACGTGGCGTGAGCCACCCCCCGATCTAATGGTCACAGCCGGATACATTCATTCATTCATCCATACAAACTGCAGTTGAATGAGGACATTCCAGATGGCGCTGTACTGCTGCTATCCAATTCGCTACTGCGTGGACTGTGCCTGGGTGCGCATGGAACGAGTGCCTGTCTCAGCCTCTTGAAACGCCGCCGTACGGGGCTGATCATTGGAGGGGCATGCACGAAGCAAAGTGGCGGGGGCGGAGTGCCGCGGCGGCTGGTGCTCGTCGCCAGAATGACAGACAGACAGACAGACAGACAGACAGACAGACAGACAGACAGACAGACAGACAGACAGACAGACAGACAGACAAACAGACAGACAGACAGACAGAACGACAGACAGACAGACAGACCTACAGACAGACAGACCTACAGACAGACAGACAGACAGACAGACAGACAGACAGACAGACAGACAGACAGACAGACAATTGGACGGATGGACGCTTTACCTCCTTCATCATCACTTTTTCCATGGACATGCAGTGTTTTTAAGTGTATCAAAAAACCTGGTATGCCCTATTATCAAACGGGAAGCGTTATTTTTGGCGTTATCATCACTGTCAACACGAATGACACCAGAAATCTTCCTAATCCAAAAAGGTGATGAATAAAGACTAATACCACCATTAGGCTCTGGCGTTTTGATGCCAAAATGGCAGGCCATAGCTGAGGGCTCCGAAGATTTACGCTATCTGTTGCTCCCTAAAGCGAAATGACTTCGCACCATACGCGGCCTTATAGCATATACTCTCCATCCAAATGTGACAGTCACTATCGGGATCGAACGCATGCACTTGAGGTTGGCAGCCGGGCACAGTAACAACTACACCGCCGTGGTGTACGATGATAATCACCACGACTCTAAAAAAGAAGCCAACCGCCGTGGATGTGTTGTCATTATCACATCGTCGTCATCGCATCGTCGAAGGTTCCTGACCTCATGAAAGGGATAACGTCTACCTCCGTAATAGTTTCAACTCGTGGTGTTAGTCGTTAGCACGCCTTTCACTAGCCTAAGTCTTGTGTCTGTTTTTTAGGGGTGAAGCTCTTTATAGTGGTACCCATTCGTCCCTCGTAGCCGTTGTAGTGTGTAACAAGTATAACATTTTGACTTTCAAGGTGGTGCCGGTGAAAGATTTCTTCTGTGGGTTCTTGAACAATAAATGATTGTGCTCGATGTACATGCCAATGTCTGCTAAGGGGGAATGAGAGACAGAAGCATTCGGCTTTTAGTTAACGTGCACGCTGCGATCCCCATTAGCAGCCACTGGCATGTATATTTAGCACTATCTGGCGAGAAAGAGTTGCTACGTTATACTCGCTGGGTGTAACCTCCTTAGTTTTAGAAAGGTTTAGCGAGCGTTGTGCCGCAGTGCCATGAATACACTTTTGGTTACTTTTGGTAATCGCATTGTATATACTGTGGCTATATAGACTTGTTAGATGTTTTGACCTGTCACTACTGCTGTACGGGTGACCAGAGGTTAGTCAAGCTGCGCAAGCGCAGCTTTTTTTTCTGGTCTCCTATTTTCGCAGAGACAATGCGCTGTATTGTCTGAAGCGAAAATAAAATTTGATTTGATGAGGATGATGATGTTGATACATTGAACTATTATATACCATGAAGTCGAGGTGGTTAAGGGTGGGAAGTAGATACGGAGCGCAAGCCGTAAGAAAGTAAAAGCCGAATTTTCCTGTCTCTCATTTTTCATTAGCAGCCATCGGCATGTACATTGAGCACTATCTGACAGGAAAAGGTTGCTACGTGATACTCGCTGAGCGCAACCTCCTTGGTTTTAGAAAGATTTAGCGAGCGTTGGGCCGCAGTGCCCTAAATACAGTGAACGAGTATATACCATGAACTTGAGGTGGTTAAAGGTGGGAAGTAAACTTGAAGCGCAAGTCGTAATAAAGTGTGCGTGTGCCACCTCTCGTTGAGTCCAAGGAATATCCGCTGGATGGCGGTGCTTTTATACGGGGAATATAGGATGAAATTATGTGAGATGGTGGTATTTGGAATGTTGAATAGATGAACAAATAGACACACAGACACATCCATGGAAGAACGCATGAACGGACGCAGGGGTGGATGCATGGACGAACGCAGGGACGGACGCAGGGGCGGATGAACGCGCGGACGGGCAGGTGGACGCATGAACGGTCACACAGATAGACGCATGGACGGATGGAAGCAAGAGCGAATGGACGGACGAATGCTTCGCCCCACTCTCCATCATTCACTCCGTGGATATGCTGCCATTTTTTCCACACCTTTGGTCTAGACGGCACATATTTGTTTATTTATTTATTTATGTATTTAGTTTACGCGAAGCATTTTTAGCAAACTTCAGCGACTTTGAGTGAATCTATCTATCTATCTATCTATCTATCTATCTATCTATCTATCTATCTATCTATCTATCTATCTATCTATCTATCTATCTATCTATCTATCTATCTATCTATCCAGCCGCCTACGGCTTTTAGCTCGCTTGGGCGTTCCGATTATGGTATCAATACCAAAATTTCTGTGGCATAACATGAATGTATGGTGAGCATAACTGACTAGTCATAACATGGAAATCATGGCATTTATTTCATGAATGTCATTTACATTTCATAGTCTTGCTGCTCTCTCGGTGGTTTTGTTCACATGACATATTGGAAAACTGGAATGGTATGACATGACTGCATGACGAACAAAAGCGACAGACCCTCACGCGCTATCATGAAATGCGTGTCATGTACGAGCATAACTACATGCCACGCTCTTATGCACACGTGGTCGTTCAGCTAGCTTCCCAAATACCTAACTTGATATTACGGGACGGCAATGGATGACGAAGGTATATAACTGGTGCAGATATGATAATCGTGAGATGAGTGATGATGATATGTGGAGCTTAACGCTATTATGAGAGACGGCGTAGTGGAGAACGACGGAAATTTTGACTCTTTGGGGTTCTTTAACGGGCACCAAAATCTGAGCACACGGACCTACAGCATTTTCGCCTCCATCGAAAATCCAGCCGCCGCAGCGGCGATTCTATTCCTCCCCCTGAGGGATAGCAGCCGAGTACCTTAGCCACTACACCACCATGGTGGGGCGATGCGTGTCATGTAAGAACATGACTACATGCCCCACTCGTGATGCACTCACGGCCGTTTCGCTACCTTCACATATACGAAATTTGGTATTAAGTGACGCGAATGAACGACGAAGGTAAATGACACGTCCAAACATAATAATCTTGATATGTGTGTCATGTAAAACATGACTACACGCTACGTTCATAGAGGGCTCACGGTTGTTTCGCTAGCTTCACAAATTTGGTATACGGGACGAGTATAGACGACGAAGGTAAATGACACGTCCAAACATGATAATTATGACATGCGTGTCATGTAAGTACACGACTACATGCCACACTCATGATGCGCTCGTGGCAATTTCGCTAGCTTCACTTATACCAAAATTGGTATTACGCGACGCGAAGGGACAAAAAATGTAAATGACACGTGTAAACATGATAATCATGACATGCGTGTCATGTAAAATGATGACAGTATACCACACTCAGGATGCGCTCGCGGCCGTTTCGCTAGCTTCAAATATACCAAATTTGGTATTACGTGATGTCAATGAACGACGAACCTAAATGACACCCCGAAAATTGATTACCGTGACATCCGTGTCATCTAAAACATGACTACATGCTACGCTCATAGTGCGCTCAGAGCTGTTTCCCTAGCTCCACCTATGCCGAATTTGGTATCACGTGATATGAATTGACAGCGACGGTAAAGACACGTTCAAAGATGGTAATTATGACGTTAATGTCATGTACGGCCTTAATTACGTCCACCTTGTAACGTTGTGCTGATTTGAAAGTGACATATGAATCTTCCTCATTCGTGCTTCGCATATCATCGATTCCCACTGTACGTGGGATCTGCCAATATTTACACTAAACTAGTGTGGGGAATTTACGAGTGCTCCAATACATCATCAGAACGTCGCTTGTGCGAATCGCCAATTCTCATCTGCGAACAAACACCGCTTAGTAGGCTCAATATATTGTTCTTTCCTGGCGTTCTGTTTCTTGCACCACCACTACATTTTGTCGCTCGTTTCATGCCTGCGCTAGTTCTGGCACTTCCTTTGCTGTTGGTTAGACTAAGAACGTAGCTATTGCCACGCTTATTCGCTGTTCACACAGTCAAACTATCAGATGCCATAGGAAATTTGCGTGCAACTCCAATCTGGTAGTAGACTAACAAATCAAGGAGACAAGCAAAACAAAAAAGCAATGTCTTTGTGTCTTCGCGCTGTTAGAGCATATTCACGTAACTCCAATAAGTACAAGCCTCCACCCTTGTCAAATTGGTACCTAATAACGTGCTCACCTCCTTGTCAAACTGTTCGTTTTTAAGTTTCTAGTTTTAGATGTGAAAAAGCCTGTGTAATGCTGTCCCTCCGCGGCACCGCGCTCCCCTGGCCGCAGGTATTGGGGCGGTACCAAGTTGGTCACGCCTTCCCTCGCAGCGCGGGCCTGTTGACGCCACACTCTCTAACCTGTCACCGCTCACCGCGTGTCATCTCTCTCGCTTCACCCTATCCACCACTCGCAACGGTCGAGCGCACACCGAGTGGAAACACTCTTTCGGCTTGCTTATCTGTCATGAAACTTTCCACGAAACCAAACCGCCTCCCGTGTCTTTGCGTTTCAAGAAACGCTTACACTAGTAAAGGCTAACCGAATTTCATTTTAAACCGTTCTTCCAGCACCCGCGGTGACGCCTGTTTAAGCCGGGTCAACGGCGTGAGCACTGCTGCTTCTTCGCATCCAAATATAGTTCCCTTCGGAAAGCTGGTTCATACTTTTATTCAATGTCTAAGACATATTGCTGCTTAATGCTAGACTGTTTCTTTTAGTTAAGCATTTGTCAGTTCATTATGATGTCATCGACTATCAGAAAAATTGCTCCCGGATCTTGAGATGTTCTTAAAGCAGTGATCGTAATATTTTACATTTCCAAGGTGAAAGCTAGCCTACGTATAGCTTTCAGTACTTCCGCAAAGATATCTCATAGAGTAGTAAAGTTTGTCTTTTTTTATTAACATCGTTGACCATAGGTTCAATAAATATATAATGGATCTAGTCCTGTGAATTGGAATCCCTTCTGGGATATAAACACAAATTTAAACTGCATCCAGCAATGCTTGCGACACTTGTGTGGTTGTCAGCGTGAAATTGTATAAATTGATGGTCGACTAATTCCTACTGGTGTACTTGGCTTGCAATAACTGATCCCTGTTTTGTACCTCTACGAGTTGCTACGTTCTTTTGGTCATTCTTCTACGACCATACAGAAAACTAGAAGTCACGCAACATTAATTTTCTAATATTTCGTTCAGATATCGCGATGACCCTTGGCACTTCCTGGCTTGCACAGCCACAGGTGGAACGGAGTGTATGATAAACAGTATATAAGCGCGAGCATTCAATTTCACGGAGTCTGATAGCCTATATAAGCAGTCTGTATCCTGTTTAGGACAAGCCATCAGGTATTATAGTTAGGTCAAATGCATGCTCAGGGTTACCAGATGTAATGATTAGGATGTTCGTCAGTACGTTTGGTGATAACGAATGAGGAAGGATTTAATTGAGTGATTTAGACGAAAAATGAAACTTTGTTTGCCACTGCAGAAGAGAGAAAAACGGTATCAGAAAAAACTGTATACACAACACTAACCAAGCATCATGCAAAGTACGCGGGAGTAAGTCCTGAATAATACATGAAGTGTCCGGTTACGCTAATACATGAAAAAGTCGAGTGCGTATAATTCCCAAAGGGTAGAAAAATACCGTATCACTGTTTGGATCTGTGTCCTGCCGGCATGGTGTGCATGTTTACGGGAGCAAGGGTAGAAGTGGCACAGGTAGTGTGGCATAAATGATCGTCGGCAAAAAGATGTGCCACCGTGTGTGGCACTGTTTAGTAGCAGGTAGCGGCCAACCCTGCTCGATGGGCAACAACTACCAAGGAGCAGGGTCAGGCCACGACCCACGAAGGCAACACACGCCACTGCCCTTGGCCACTGCACCCAGGCAGGAGCCGCTGTACAGACCTCGTCCTAAGATCTGAGACAGGCCGCCAGAACTTGACCTGGAGCACGCCCTCATCCAAAGCACCTCCCATAAACACCGGCATGAGCCCATCTTCTCGAGCGGCACACCACTTCGCCTGCCTTCATTGCTTCACTGGTGAGCTTTCCCGCCCGTTCGTTGGTTGGTTCGTTAGTTGGCTGATCCATACAGACCTGGCGCCACCCGCCACGGGAGATCTGTCATTTAGTGAAAGGTACCTCATTTCAAAAATATAATTGTTTTACAATCCGAATATGTTTCAGAATAGATAGTTTAAAAAGTAACACACTCGGGCAATCAATTTTGTGAAAAAATTCAAACAAGCCCATAGGTTGTAAGCAGTGAAATTATACGTAAACATCACTTTCCATACCTTTTGCCTTCCGTAAAATATCGCACATGGCTTCGCAAACGTTTCTGTGGCTGAAGCCCATTTCAGTTCCACCACTGAAAAGTATATATTTAAGCCCATCTTTTGGAGAGGTTCTTCTAGTAATCGTTTTCTTTGATTTGTGAACAACCTGCATGTTAAAAAGGAATGGTGCAGACATTTACTGTCACTACAGTGAAGGCATATGGGTGGCTGTACCTGAACAGACCTGTGTAGGTAATTGTTCAGTGGGAAAACTTGGTGTCGTAGTCATGTAATTGATATTTCGACCTTCCTATAGAGGTGCACTAATTCAGGAAACTCTGATGTTTCCGAAAAAGATTCAGAAAAGTCATGCGAGCTGACAAACGTTTCGAATCGCGTCCCTGTAACAAACGCCAACACAGGCAATATAGAGCTTATAGGATGATCATGTACTACCAGTGCAAGTGAATCTGCAGACTCCCTGGAAGTAAACCTTTGTGACCTGGTGCACACACAAAGCGAATAAGACGAAAGTTTATTAGGACAAGGGAATAAAACACTTCTAAGCCATTCGACAAATTAGGTGCTCTAACAAAGAACAGACAGAAAGTCTGTCAGAATAGAAGTTTCTGTTATTGATAGGGATAATTCGTATAAGACTATGATAATTTCAAGCAATTCCGCTTAATAAACAGACGTTAGGTCAGACAAACGAACTGCACATGACATATATAAAGCTCATAATGCGATTCTCACTCCTGCCTTTTGTTTAAAAACTGAAGCATGAGTTGCTAGTACAATGTTTCTAAATTTGACAAGTGTGTTTTCAAATTGGTATTTTGGTACCTATTTCGTAAATGTTTGCACCTATTAGCAATAATACTGTAAAATTCAATTCTAATTGTTTGAGGAGCTCTGTTAAGTAGAAGTATAATTTAAGAAGCTTTACTTGTATGGTTAACAAGAGTTTTTGTGCCACAATCACTTGTAGACACGTTAACCTAGATCCTAGATCTCAAATGGTTAAACAATTACGTGGGCTCATTAGTAAAAACATGCTGTAAGCTAATCTGTGGCGTTGCGTATAAGTATAGGAAAGTACGTATCGTTAGAATTAGTAACCGTGGAAAAAGAGATGTGAGACACACTTCTTTATAAACAACATTATTTGCGACAAACATTTTGGAAGCCTAAGGAATATTCTTAATGATTTACGTTCCAGAAGAACAAGTGGTCGAAGCTTGTAAGCATGTGCTCAAAGAAATAAGACGCAGCCTAACTCAAATGTCGGGTAAATTTACGTACAATAAATAATTATGAGCATATCACCGCGTAAATAAGATTGTTTACTGCTGACTCTACGAAGCAACGCTACCAGCCGTACTCCTTTAGCTGCTATATTTTCTACATGCATAGCCCAATTATGTTTTTGGTAGTAGTCGTCCCTATATACTTGACCGATTCCACCTGTGCGATGACATCTTGTCGGCAAAATACCGTAATTCGAACAAAGACACTTAGGGAGAAAACTATGATGTTGATTTTCCCGAGATTTGAAGATAAATAATGCCCTCCAGCCACGTTTCCGCACTGTTCATATATATCGGTATACATTGTACAGTACATGTATATCTGCAGCTGTAACAAACAATGCAATGTCGTCAGTGTATGCATGCACCTGCACGTCATGTTGTACAGTAAGAAGAAATAGTAATATCCACGGTGTTCAAAATTAGCTTTCCTGGCTTTCTTAGTATTCATCACTGTTAAATATCAAGCACTATGAACAACATGAAAACTTCCTTTGCAGAAAACTTCTATATCTTGGGGGAGGGACACACAGTGAAACAATAATTGTTGCTGTAATCTGCCCAATTGAGCAGCATATATAGATTAGCCTTTTAGCAACTGAAGCAAGCAAGCATGTTTGTACTCAAAAGTTGGATGCAATTACGCTTATGCGCAGCTCCACTTGGAAGATTTTTTCCATGACTAGGCTCCCAGTGAATCCGTTGTAAAGTTTAATTGTGGTTTACATTATTACCCTTGCGAGACAGCTCTCTCGCAAAGCACCACCACAATGTACCATGGTAGTTGCGTGCGTTTTATCCGATAACAGGTGAAAGACATAGGCATAGATGATAATGGTTACTATTTTGCTACTGGTTGGCGATAGCAACCAATGACTGTTTGTCTCAAGGGGGAAAATCATTGTGCCGATTTTCACCAATCTGAATGTGTAACCATGTGAACTAATATTGATTGCACAAAACAATATTAATTGCACAGGCCAACTGAGGAGGTACAAAACAACTCAACAGGTGAGAGACAAAGGTATTTAGCAGACCGAAAACGCAAGCCTCGTCCGGTGAACAGCACAGAATACCGTTATGACCACTGCATGACTGCTGCACCTCTGTGATCAGTTGGGAGTGTTAAGTCGTCTTCCGTAGTTCTTCCTGAGTGCTTTTTTGTTTTTCATTCGAATTCAATCCTCATTGGTGGCTACCAGTGCCACCGGAACGTAGCTCCGAACACTGCGCAAGAAACAATCAATGGGTAAATAAATAGGAGCAAGAGAGGCCGACTAGGCAATATTTGCATGGCCGAGGCATGAGACAGACATCAGTGTGTTGTGCATAATTTAGCATCACCCATTATGGCCGCACTTACCAGGAGGATGCACCTAGACGTCACTGACGTCTAAGCGAGTATGGAAAGGAGCTGGGTTGAGCCATCCGCCCTGCGGACAATGTTCACGCGTAGGCCAGTACTAGCCGAGGCGAGAAAACGCCTGGAACCACCCCGCATACATGTTCCCTCGTATACGACGACGATGATGATGATAATGACCTATATCTATGGCTCATACCAACTATTGAGGATTGCCTAAAAACAAATTCTTTATAAATGAAAGTGATCGTAAAATAATTGTATGACTACGGAATTTTAAAATAGTTATATTAAACAAATGATAACAATTTAAAAATTGGAAAGAACTTGAATGACTCAAAATTTCACTACTGTGAAACAGAGATGCCGGTGACAATGACTTATTGAGTAAGCTCCCAAGGATAGAATATTTCAAATACTTAAATTCAATCTAATTTGAACAAACACTGCTTTGAATATGTTTTTCCTCAGTAAATTGAAGCAGCTGAACAATAAGAAGTACTGCTCGATAGCTTTCCACTCCTTCTTTTTTTTCGTCTAATTATGATGATATCCTCTTGCTGATGGCTCTCACCCACAAAGAGGACGGGCCAATAAATGGGTGGCAGGACTTTGATTTCAGTATATATGAACCAAATAAACGAACACGAACTTTACGCTAGAAGAAAACATGGCCAATAAACGAAAACTTTCAAGCGTCAAAAAGTGAGATCATCAGATGAGATTCCTTATTCACTTTCAGTTTCTTTCTTTCTTGGTGGTTATATGTCCCCTTTTTGCACAAATCCTACCTGATACGCGTCACTTCATAGACCTTTCTTCACACCAGGTTTTTTATGTTTTTGTGTTCAGCATGCGGCATTTCGGACCTTCGATTATGTGGTTGGCATATGCGGTAATGTAAGAAGAGCTAAAAATATATATTTTGTAGTGGTCTCCCGAAAAACTGGGACAGCATGAAGCTCTATACATTATGTTACACAAGCGAATTTGTAACCATAAAAGAATGACATTACGCTGGGGGCCATGCGCTCAGCCAGACATCGTATGTTTTAGAATGGCGTGCTTTCACGCGAACACAAATGTGCGTCCGGAGTCTGCAGCTGACGCAGGACAGTTCTCTATATTTTACTTATCAGCCGCGAGAGTAGAATGGTTGTTGAAATTTCTCTGCAAAAAAAAAAGTAGCACAAAGAGCACTTCGCTATTTAATTATTTGCGTGGTATATTCAATGCACTTCACTGTCTACGATGTTGGAGAATGTAGATCAATACTATAAAGAGCAATTCTGTCGGCTTACTTTTTATGCACAATCAAACGAGCACCTGTAGGTGCTCTTCTCACTTCGCATACTCTAAAAAAATGCGTGAGTTCATACAAATTAGGCATCTGTTTACGCGTTGTTCCTAACTTCAGCTTTAATACAAACAACTACTTCTTTCGATACACTGTGCGCTACAGTTTTCCCGATATCGCAAATATGGCAAAGCAATAGCGTCTAGTAATAAAGTTATAGGGCTTCGTACTGGGTAAAAATGGACTACAAACCTAAATTAAAATAATATTTTCGAAAATTTTCCACTCGCTTACAGAAAAAACCAATGCCCACTGATACATTACAAAGGGTAGGGCTTTTTATTTCGGGATAAATGAGCAGATGATTGAAAACGAGTACGCGTTCCCTTTAAGATATGAATTCGTGTGTCACTCTGTGTTCTACATCACCGTAATTCTACTGCGGATGGTCTGCGAAAGTGAATTAGTCGGCTGTCGATACACCAAGCTTTGCAAGGTGAAAAGTGGGAACTATCACCGGGTCACCACAAAATACTCGCCCGGGGCTGTAGCGAAAGTGCCGTCCAGCGCATTTGGTCGAACGACAATTTTGAGTGTGGTGCCAGCGCGTTTCGAAACGGGGTGCACTGCGTAGAGCTCATTGTCGCCGCAGGGCCCGCATAGGCAGCCTCGCATGTTCCAACTCAATTCTGCGCTTACGGCGAGACAGCTCCCGCTGCGGCTACACTCACTCGGTGTTGAAATGCTGTTTATTCCACGAGGTTAAGCCGACAGGGTGTAAGTCAAGTAATGCTCAGGGAAACATATGGAACAGAAAATGTCACGCCAGCACACCGACCAAAAATACGTGGGTACGGCGCACTTTTCTTAGAAAGTTGGAAATACCAGATATTGACTCGCAGTAGTAAACTCCAACTTTCAATCCTTAAATGTGCAATGACAGTTTTGGTTTCTTTTATTTAGGAGGCTGTGAAAACTACGTTTAGCGTGGTCAGGCTGTCAACAACCGCACATTTAATTTCGCCACGCTGGTATGCCATCTATTTGGCACGCGTAGAGTTGGCTGCCACAGCAACGTTGTTGACAAGTAACGTTGTTGAATGGCGTGCCATTCAACGCGTACATCTCTTCCGAAATTCTTGTGATTTCAGAAGTTTTCTGCCGTTAGTTTTATAGGTGAACAATGCATTTTTGTAAATATTTCGTGAAACAGGGGAAGGTTTGCTACGTTTGAGCCTGTTATCCCAACATCATAACAATAATGTACAATATAAACACACAAAAAAGAAAATTTGTGACTAAAGTAAGAAAAACTAATCAAAGGCAATGTATACAATACTATATACACTATAAGGCATATAATTCATGAATGAGCGCAGTATGTATAGTCAAAGTCCAGTTCATACATCGGGATCACATTGCGGATAGAGATCGTACAGATAGTGGTAAGGTATAATATGAACTAAAAACAGTTCATTACATTTGTGTCCATTAAAAATTGCGAAGGGCGCTCACTGCGCGCCTTTGATTATCCCAATGCCGCCACGGTTCAAGTACTTTTATAATCGTGAATGGTCGTCTGTCAAGTTGGTTCAGTGGGTTGTTGATCTTATTGCGGACATTCTAAAATAATAAGCTCCTCTAACGCATTGACATGATCACAGTGCTCGCAGTGCAGGGACGTTCTTTTTTTTATGAGGCATAAAAAGTGAGGTGTGTATGAAAAAAATGCATATGAAACGCGCATTTTTTGAGCCGTATTCAACTGCCTCTTGGTTGCTGTTAACTTTACTTTCTCCTTATTTCGCAATAATGTATATCTATTATAATAACGTAAGTAACGTCTCGTGTTCCTTTCTGGACTCTCATATTTGATCTCATATTGTATTAGGCATAAAATTCTCATGCGTAGAGCTATAAAAATATCCGACCTATGGAAAGCTCTGCTCTTTACAGCCCCGCAACACGTTCCAGCTGATCTCACTTAGCGACGAAATCTGAATAATGGCACGTCGAAGCAGAAGTTGGTCATAAATAAGCAAAAGTCGTCTGAAGCACATTAGTAGATCCCTTATTCATTTCGTGCGATGTGAGCTGCTCCTACGTAGCTTTTTGAAATTATAAATAGAAATGACGGACTCCTCAGCCTGTCTGCAAGAGGAGCCACCACGGTCGCTGCCGCCGAGTTTGATTTCGTACAGTGAAAGCAAACATGGGAATCGAGGACACACACACACACACACACACACACACACACACACACACACACACACACACACACACACACACACACACACACACACACACACACACACACACCCGCCGTGGTGCCCCGCCGTGGTGGTCTAGTGGCTAAGGTACTCGGCTGCTGACCCGCAGGTCGCGGGCTCGAATCTCGGGTGCAGCGGCTGCATTTCCCATGGAGGCGGAAATGTTGTAGGCCCGTGTGCTTAGATTTCGGTGCACGTTAAAGAACCCCAGGTGGTCAAAATTTCAGGAGCCCTCCATTACGGCGTCTCTCATAATCATATGGTGGTTTTGGGACGTTAAACCCCACATATCAATCAATCACACACACACACACAAACACACACACACACAAACACACACACACACACTCGCACGGGGACGGACGAACACACACTCACACGGGGACGGACGAACAGACGGACGCATGGACACATGCACGAACACCTATATTAAAGGTAAAGTTTTCCGCCCTCTTCAACAACAATTTTGTGCCGACAGTGTACGCACTCTGTGTGCGTGCACGAGAAAGCGTACATTGCCACTATACGCGTGTGCCATTTGTAATGAGGTACATGCTTTAAACCAGCAGAGCGTGATACTTCTCGTTTGATGCACGTGGGGAAATTCAAGCAGTATTGTGTGTGTTTTTTTTAACGGGCGCCTGCTTTAGGCCACGAACTCATGATGTAATTCATATGGTGTCACGCGCCATGAACATGTGCACTTGCACCACGTTTTACTGTGATTCTACATCTCGTACTGAGACGCCTGTACACATGACCATTACGATTGTCAGGCATGAAAGTTACCTTCTGGGAAGCTCCAAGCATTGGCGTGCTCCTGTGGTAAACCACCAGCGTGTCACGTGGAAGGCGTGTGTTTGATTCCACCGTATAATCTGTCGCTCCTGGTCTAGCCTGCGCATAGTCGAAAAAGGTATGAAGAGAAAACGTGGGTACTTCTGCTCTTCACATCCCCGTGTTGTTGTCGGCTCTTTCTGTTCTATATGTAAGCAAGTTTCTGTTCTATATGTAAGCAAGTACAATTAAAAGTCAAGATGGACACAGCGAAGAAGTTCTTAAGGCAGGAAGAGTGCTGCTTCGCATCTTGTGTTCCATACGGGTGCGGTGCATTTAAAATCAGGCTCTGGTGAACAAGCTCCACGAAAGAATTTTGTGCACAAATTTTTTGTGCTAGTACTCTATTCTTTGTCTTTTACTCTTTTTTAACTAGTACGCCATATGGACCAGACATTGTAATTAACTTCTCTGCCTTTCTTTTTAATCATTTTAACCATGTGTATAACAGCTGTGCGTGTTCGCTTGATGATTTTGTTGAACCTGCTGCGTATTGTGGATTTGTTCACACCTTTTCTGCTGTTAATCAATTGTGTTCATTATGACAACATTTGTAGGCCTAAATATCATGCACAATGCTTAAATTCCTTGGCCTTAAAAGTTTCGGACATTCTGAGAGGCTTCCTATATATATATATAAATATATATATATATATATATATATATATATATATATATATATATATATATATATATATATATATATATATATATATATATATATATATATATATATATATATATATATATATATATAACATTTCGTGGCTTCTCTGACGTCATCGACATATCGGCCCCTGTCTTACTAAAATTGATATTCATGAATGCTGACGTTTGACGCCCCTTAAATACTCAAGCGAAACGTAGCAATATTCTCGGTGTTAGTATATTTCCTCCTTTCCCCATTAACCCCATTTTTTTTTCTTGTTCAAAATTTAATCACCCGCGTTTGGTTAATTAGGGGAAAAAAGCCTGTCCGAAATGCGCCACTTCACTGCCGATGAAGTACAAGACCATCTAAACGCAGCAAAACGTGTGGAGGGAGCTGCTGCCGTGAAACAGCCTTCATCCCCCAAGTTGCCAACAACGTGAGAAGCAGAGCAAGCAGCTACGTAGAGCGAACGACTATAGCTGTAGTGGCTTCTGATGGTAGCATATATACTTATATTGTAATAGACGCGATAGGCGAGAACCGGTGTCTGCGTTATCACAAACGACGGCAAATACTACTTAAAAGTACCTCTTGAAATGTTACTTAACAGAAAGGTCGCAACGAGCCTGGTTTTTCGTCTTTTGTTGTTGCGAGCTCATACGCAGCAACATTACACCAGAATAGAGGAAACTAATTTTTGAAGACGCGTTCTTTCTTGATTTGCTTGCCAGAATCATAACAAAAATCTGTTGCTTTTCAAACACATTTCTCTCAGAAACAATCTGGCAGCATATATAAGATCAGGAATGCTTCGCCCCAACACTAACCACAGCGATAAGCAATTCCGTTGCATTTATTTACCATAGCAGTCACTTATATGCCTTCTTAGGTTTCTTTTACGCAGTTCCTCACCCGTCAGCAAATGCACAACACTTATTTCCTTTTTTACTTCCCCTCTTTTTCTCATCATTCCTATAATAAGGGACACTCCATCTAGGGTGACTCTGTGCTAACGATCCCGGGAACATGGTTTCGGAAAGTCAAAGTTTACTTCATTTATTCATCTTTCATTATTTCTTTGTTCGCAATCTTCATGAAGTATATACAGAGAGTGAACTGGATTGGTAAACTTCTCTGCCTTGTGCCCTTTTGCTTCCTTCTTTTATTCCTTCCTGTATTCCAAGTATTTGTCGGGTACGCTGCTTCTAGTTGATCACAGTTTCTGAGGTATTACAAACATTGAAGAGCACATTCATTTGGTTAAGTGTGACGCCACTCATTTTAGTGCACCGTTTACCTTCTGGAAACGGCAACTGTGTTTATGCGGGGCTTGGTATTGGAGTTGGATTCACTCTGATTCTTGTAATATCTTTATGATACTCTTGGCCCATTTATCAACTTTCTCTTTCTCGTCGTTTCAGATAAAACCTACAACAATGGCAACATATAGCTTCAACCTTAAAGACGTCTTTAGTTTCTGAGATTCGTCTCAAAAACCGGCTCGGTTCTAGATGCATGTTCCTGAGCTTCCAATATTTTCGTCTTGCATAGTTTCAGCACACGCATATTGGTGCACTCGCAAATTTCGAACAAAGCTTGCTGCCCAAGAAACATCAACGTAAGGAAGAGCTTACCGATTCCACAGTGAACAGGAACCAAGAGCAGTCACTAGATGCGTTTCTGGTGTCCGAGATCGACAGCGTGTTCTCCATGATTCATAAACGATGGAACTTGCCTCGAAGAATCTGTTCCCGGCTTCACTGAGCTTCAGCTATTGAAAACATTCAGAAATTGAGATCAACACCACGACATAAAGTCGAGCACTGCGCTAAAACGAAGCGAGCACGATGCTGAAGAGCCATTTTCCCCCCTTACTTTCTCTTTTTCGAGCTCAGCATGACACTGTTCGGCACTTGTAAAAGCAAATGTTATTGTTTATTTTCTTATAATGGAATGAGAAGTAAGGCCTCAAACACAGAAGTGAGAGATAAAAAACAGAACAAAAAGTGTTTACAATCGTGAAAGTTGGACAGCAGAAGCCTCACTATTCCAAGCGTTGAAGGCAAACAAATTTGTTGAGCTCTCGCCTTTATATATGCCGAATCATTGCTTTAGATAGAAGAGTAAGGGTAGTTTTCTCATGAAGCTTTTTGATGGTTAGCCTTACGTGTATGCCAAACAAATTGGCTGTTGATGTTTTATAGTCGTTCGTTGCGTGCAGGTCATCATTCTCGATACTGTCGGAAGGATGCGGGGGGCTGCATGTATGCAAGCTTGTTCATTAGAACCTAATTAAAATACAATAAAGATTGTAAGAATAATTACTAAGGTATATTGTGTAAATTGTCCTTTTTTTAGTACAGTAACGCAAAAGCTGATATTGTCGAACTTGTAGAGGATGCTTCATAAGTCGCGAAAAACCCAAGAGCGGAAGACGAATGGCAACGTGTCTCATAAGTGTACGCACTAAATCTCGCCGTGACGTCACGCAATTTGACGGTGTTCGAGTGTCTGTAACACAACGTCACGTGTTCATGATGATATGAAATGAAAACGCAGCCAGGTTGTTAAAGAATAAACGCTTCAATTAGACCAACTTGTGGCCAGGAAACAAAGTCAAAGCAAGGTGAATACAAATAGGTCGTGAAAGTCGGAAAGAGAAGTGGTTTGAAACCTATTGCGACAGTCATCAACAACCGAGTGACAATTGAAGCGCGACTAGGTGAGGGGGGGACATATAGCCGAAAACAAAAATATTTTTAAACATTCATTTTCAGTAGTTTTAATTTTGTTTGTTACAAAAAATAGTAGATACATTTATCAATGCTTCGGTCTTTGGTATGTGGTTGAGCGCCCTTTTTTTTCGTTAAGAAACAGTGGGCTTATGCAGGCAGTCTGGTAACATGGGCCAAGATTTGGGGGCGTATTCAGGCAATATGCTATCAGAGCTTGTGTTTAGCTTGTCGTGTTTTTGCTTTGGTGCATTACCAGGTCAACGAAGCATCGCTTACTTTTCCGTGGTGGTTTCACGCGTAGCTTCAGAATTTTACTTAATTTTGTATGTGCAGTAGGGTCCACTATTAGGCGAAAACGCGAGCGCGTGGCCGGGAGTCCGCTGGGTGCCAACTGCTGGCGAGATTCAGAAATGCGGAGTATGCGCGCTGAATCACAACGGCGGTACTTGCCCGCGTCGTCGGCTACTTGCCCGCCCTACGCTCAGCGCGCTAGCGACAAACTTGCTGTACCTGCTTAATCGACCATCGGTTTACACATCTGTTATCAAAAGCGCCTGGCTGGTTCTACCAGCGTTTGGAAAGCTTACATTTACATTTTTGGTGGGCACAAACACCAGGCTACGCGAGTGATGGGCTTTGTTATCCCTTTCGCAGAATTGCTCAGCTGGGGGCGTACTTACTCACTGATCACGTTTTCTGTAGAGCTAGCTCTTAAAAGCGGCATAGCTAGAGTACCTGAGGACGAAAGGCTTCGAATAGTTGAGCTTTACACCAAAAAATTGAGCCAGCGTGCTGTCACTGCCATCGCGAAAAGGCCATTTTCTGATTATGAGCGTATGCATCCGCATTACGAATGTAGTTTTTTTTTAGTTCCTAGTTCTGTCACGTGTAGTCCTATTTTGCTTACACAGATCTGCATTTTATTTTGTGTTTCGCAGGGCACAGATGTTTTTCATTACCTTTGCACTATTCCAATGTTTCGAGGTTAAAAATCTCACTTCAGTCGACCTGTCTGTCACAAAGGTTTTACGAATAAATGTTTCTTTGTTTACTCCGTAGTGTTCTATGTACACCGTTTTTCAGCGCCCCTATTGGTGAAACGTAATGATTTTCGGAAAAGTGAACGCCATCACATATTTCAAATAAGGGGCTTCTAGCGTTTTTGCTTGAACGAAGAAAACAAAATGTAACGCGAGATAAAACTAACATTTGCTGGGTATTGCAATCCCCAATAATTACATAATTTTGTGTACCGTCATAGTGGATTACATCGAAGTATTTTCAAACTCGTGTTGCCTTAATCTTTTTCTAAATATTATAGGCAGATGGCTTTTTTTTTTGCACTTCCCCTGTATTCTGAAATCAGATGCTGTGGACATGATGTAGTGGCCATGAATGGAATCGCAACAAAGCTGCCGAGAAAGCACAACAACAAATGAACGGCACTTTTTTTTCTGCGCGCTGATTACCTGGGGAGCAGCAGAGAGAGTGGCGGGGAGATGAATCGCATCGCGGAAAGGCGAGCGCGGTATCAAGCGCACTGCAATCGCTGGAGCGGAAAGTAGCACACAAAACGCGGCAAGCCCCACCCTTTCGCGTCTATGCGCATGCGCTGTGTTTACGAATCTCGCCACCAGTTTGCGCCCCGTGGGCTGCAAGCCACGCGTTACCGTGTTCTTTCCAAGAGTGGACCATACTGTATATTTCATAGCTCAACAAGCTCACAGAATGTGAAGATAGCCGCTCCTGTGACTGCCGACTGCTTTCGCTGGCGCACGGCTAGTGTGCCTTTGCCTTTTGTGACTGTAAACGCGACAGGCTAAGCAACAAGACGATGTACTCTACGGCTGCTAAAGCTATATTTCTAAAACTGCTGTCTCGCTGCAGTGGTTTTCAAGGTTTGGGCAACGCGAGTTTTCAAACTATTATGCTATTGCGCTCGTAAACAGTTGTCTCCCAATTGCCTCTGCGAACTTTCTTGGGCATATCGCAAGTACGCCACTTGGCTAATAAAACAACTTTATTTCGTTTCTTTTTTCTTGCATGCAATTAGCAAGACACAGTTAAGGCGCGATAAAATTGCGTAATAATAAATGCACGTAACAAGTCAGCAAAAAACAAAATTTAAATTTTGCGCCATGTAGGGCAAATGCGCAACGTCGCTACGACTTTTGGTTGTGAAGTCATATTTATTTATTTATTTTATTTTTGCTGTTAGTTGTCTCCTCCTCACGTAGATGGCAACGGTGGGAACGAGCCGCGGACTACTGAAACCAAGGGCTTCTATGAAATTTACGCCACAAGCTTACATATACCTTGGTCAAAGTACGAGCAACCGGCTGCGCACGGTTAGCGGCAATCACAAACATGGGCCGGCGGTGTGTGCTTATTCGTGAAGTGCATCGGCTTTCTTGAACCTTTCAGCGTTATCGCAGGTGATGGCGTCAGATCTAGAACAAGCTCGGTTACTCGTGGCCTGTGTGTATTCTCATAGTCTCCAATAGTCTCGAAATTTCCAGATACCCCGGCACGGCCGGCGACCGGCAGTGGGAGCTGGGTTTGTGGGTGAAGCGCAATCAAATGAAAACTAAATAAAAACCATTGAAACATAGTATTTTGTCAAATACCGTCGCTAATATGGGATGCACTGCATTCAACAAGGAAAGTAATGACTGAACTTTGCAGTTTTTCAGCAGTCTTACGTAGGTAGGCAACGGCCCACGTATTCTATATTGATATATTTTACAATAAATTATTTTTGTACCCACAGCGCCATTCTCACAATACAGCGGGTGGCAGGGGAGCAAACACAATGTAGTGACCATACCGTCACTTCTTTCTCTCGTACCCGAAAGAGTCATCAACAAACCTTTATGCGTTCATGAGGCAGTTTAGAGGGATATTTTTCCCACTGATATAAAAGCCACTCCCGTCGCATTGGGCCTTTGACCTTTCCTGTAATCGCAGCCTTCTCCAGACATGGAGAGGCCTCCACAGCCAAAAAGAAAACCCATATTTAGTTCTGAATAAATGTCAGTCTGCTCAAACTTATTAGGCTATCAGCGCATGTAATGTTTGACTCCGCTGAACTAAAAGTTGTCTGTTTGTCCCCGCTATTTTTGTCAAATATACATCATATTTGCCGCAATACACTGACACAGAACAAATAGCGTCCCCTATACCTTATATCACAATTGGTTGGTTAAAGAAGAGACGCTGCTCGTAAAAACTTCAACAAAAGCTTCATTGCTTTCTGGCATTGAAGCTCAACTATTCCGGCATTTCAAAAGTAACTGCTGATGATGACATGTGGGGTTTACCATCCGAAAACCGCCATATAACTACAAGAAACAACAAGCTGGGAGCTCCGGAAGTTTCTACCACCTGGGGTTCTTTAACGTGCACCCAAATCTCAGCACACGGGCATACAGCATTTTCACCTTGATCTACAATGCAGATGCCCCAGCCGGGATTCAATCCGGCGACCTTCCGGTCAGCAGCCGAGTAGCTTAGCCCCTAGACCAATGCGGTGTGGCCCAAAATTGATTGCTGAGAAAGCGGCTGGTGCGTGTCTGCACTCTACTTACCTCCTTCTCTCTTTCATTCTTCTCTTCCTTGCATTTATGTCTCCCCTTACCTCTTGACTAGTGCAGGATTGCAAACTATATGTTTATTTTCCCGTTAACGTTCCTGCCTTTCCGCGTTACATATCGTGGCCGGGAATGGTCTGGTTTAACCTGACAATCCCTTAGTGGGCCTAGCCAGGTGATGTAGAATTTACTTACGTCTATTGTGCACCAAATAAAGTTGTTTCACTTCTTCCCTCCCTCCCTCGCTCTTTCCCTTCCTCCCTCACTCACTCTATTATCTATTGGTCTTCATGAACGTTGTATTTGACATTGAAGAGCAAAACAGCATGAAGAACGAAAGTGGTAGGTAGTACTACGTCAATATTTTAATGGACATTACCCAAAGAAAAATGGTTTTCATAGGTAAAATAAAATTAATAACGCCATATGCACAATAAAGGGTGATCCAGAGAGCTTTCATGTTGCTGTTGGCATTAAAACGCAACTGTAAACAACTGCTAAAATGAAACTTATGCTGCGGTTTACCGTAAAGTGTGTGCGTGCATTCGTACATACAATCAGCGTCACTTGATAAAGTCTCACTCAATAAAAAAATAAGACACAATCATCTTCTATCCACACGCTTCGAATAACATCGATTCATAAGGTACGTGGGATCATGCAACCCAAATTTTTTTTTCCTTCGTGGCCACTGAGGAGAAAATTTCTTTGCTTCCTATGTACCTACAGTTTTCCCCGCCGCGGTGATCTAGTGGCTAAGGTACTCGGCTGCTGACCCGCAGGTCGCGGGTTCGAATCCTGGCTGCGGCGGCTGAATTTCCGATGGAGGCGGAAATGGTGTAGGCCCGTGTGCTCAGATTTGGGTGCACGTTAAAGAACCCCAGGTGGTCGAAATTTCCGGAGCCCTCCACTGCGGCGTCACTCATAATCATATGGTGGTTTTGGGACGTTAAACCCCACATATCAATCAATACCCACAGTTTTGGTGTGTTTCTAAAAGCATTTTTGAGAGTACGGTTTGTGTAGAGACAAGGAAGTTGATGGTAAAAGAGGCCGGAGTCAATCGCGATGGCACAGCTCATCATAAGTGAGCGCATGCCGGTACTGATAGAGACCACGTTCACAACCACTGCTATGCTAATTCGGTGAGTTAGTAAGCGCTCATCGTTGTGAACGGCGCAACTAAAAAGCACAAAACACTGACGATAAAAAAACACGAAGATATATGCACCGGCGCTTGTGTCTTGTTCATCATCAGTGTTTTGTGTTATTTGTTGCGCTGTTTTATAAGCATGGACTTACTCGTGTAGAGACGCTGTTTCAAAGCAACCACAAAAAAAAGGGGGGGGGGGGAGATGGCAGAGACATTTGATAGGGACGAAACAAGGGTTGGGGAAGGAGGTACAGAAAAAGAAATATTTTTGCGCTTTTATTACACAAAACAGCCGTAAAATTATTTTAAGGGGTAACGCGCGCGCCTTTATTGATCACAGGCTCGTAGCCAAGAATTTTTTTCAGGAGAGAAGGGGGGATTTTCGAAGACCATAAAAACATAGTTTTATAATTTTTTTTCTTGGTAAAACAGCGAGGAAAAATGGGGTCCGCACTAGAGTCCCGACCCCCTAGCCCTGTTCTCCCCCCCCCCCGGCTGGTTACGGGCATGATTGATCGTATTTATGATAAAAAAATATTACATTCGCTGCAATAAAGAACGAGGCAGGCAAAACGTTCCAGAACAATCATTAGAGGGCAGTGTTTCAAAGATGCGATCATTCGCAATTATGCACCTTCTATCGCCTCGATGCAACTACCGTGCCTCCATGAAAGCGAAGCAGGATGGTGAAAGGCAAAAATGGTTGACGTTAGGGAAACCTTATCTAATTAGTTTTAAGCGTTCTGTCTTTGTAACAATGGTGCCACGAAAAATACTACATCGCAGATCCGCTAACATAAAGCAGGTAAGTTGGTAAGCTGTTATCGACACGCGAGTAAACCAAATGCTGCGTTCAGTGATTCACGCATGGGTCACTACAGGAAACGATGGGCAGATTGTCAAACACGGGTTCTTTGAGAACTTCATGGCTCCCATTCGCCACAGTAGTCCCACCACAGTCAACTACTTTCCCTTAGCACGGGGTTTGGACAGTGCTCTATTTTAAACAGTCAAAGCAAATGAAACGAGGCTACACGCGTTGCTAAACGAGAGACTCCACCTAGGCAGCTGGCGTCATTGCGAAAGTGGAGCTGAACACAAAGCGGCTCTACGTCTAACCATACAAAAACTTTTGAAGGGGCACTCAACTGACCCATTATTATGATATAGACGTTGCGCAATAAGCTATGGAATACTTATAATTTTTATTAACCCCCCACCCTCTAAAAAACGGGGTGAGTGGGGGGAACTATGCGTCTATCATTTTCATTTTGAAGTCTGTGTGACCTTACAAGATTCCAAATATTTCGGTCAAGTTCAGGCAATTAGGCACTGAACACCTTGAGTACTTTTTCATCCTGAAATATTTAGGCCATGTATGCCACTTCCCTTTCTCTGAGTGCGGGAGCTTTCAAGGGGTGGCGCACTAGCCTACGCTTTGTAACAGGAGGTGGCTTTCTGTATAGAGGAATATCTGGCTGGCGATGCTTGGCATATACGTCGATGGATAAGCCTTGTCAGACTCGGCTAAGGTTGTCGGAGGAGGAGAGAAAAAAAAAGACGGAAAAAGACGGTTGTGAAGTTGGAGCTTGTGTCAATCTCGAGGATAGCTCCGCCAAGCCGGTCAAGCAAGGCTCAATATGCTACTTTTTTAGGAGTACAACTCGTTGTCTGTACAGGATGAATCGTGTACATTATGTCATAAATACGGCGCTCTCGAATATTTTATCCTGCAATGCTAACAAATACCACAAGCACCTAGTTATCTTCACCACACAGATAGAAGTGAACTTCACTGAAGATCTAAAGTAAACAATGTAATTGTCATCATCATCATCAGATTGACTACGTCTACTGCAGGGCAAAGGTTTCTCCCGTGTTCTGCAAGTCAACTCGATCCTGTAATTGCTGCTGCTACTTCACACCCGCAAACTTCCTAATCTCCCATACCCACCTTACTTTCTTTTTCGGCTTCGTGCGTTTTGGTTAAACTGTTAATCTAGTCAGTTATCTTTAGTGACCAGCGGTTATCCTGCTTACGCGCTACATGCCGGCCCATGTCCATTTCTTCTCCTAAGATATCATGAACCCTGGTTTGTTTTCTGATCCCCTCTGCTCTCTTTTTGTCTTTTATGGTTACACCTATCATCTTCTTTTCAATCGCTGACTGCGTTGCCCTCAATTTAAGCTGAACTTTCTCTGTAAGCCTCCAGGTTTCGGCTTCGTGGGTAAGTAGCGGCAAGATGCAGCTGTTATCTACTTTTCCCTTGAGGGATAGTGGCAATCTACCAGTCATGATTTGAGAGTACTCGCCGAATGTGCTCAACTCCATTCTTATTCTTCTAGTTACTTCAATCTCGTGGTCCGGCTCCACGGTTATTATTGTCCTAAGTAGACACAATGGTGTACAATTTCAACTGCACTATTATCTCTCTCGAAGCGCTGATCTCTTGTGAAGTTGTTGTAGATTAATTTTGTTTTCTGCGAATTATTTTAAGACGTACCTTTTTGCTCTCCTTGTCTAACTTGTTATACACGAGTTAGGATTCGTCTCCTGAGTTCTTCAGCGAAGCAATGGCATTGGCGAAATTCAGGTTACTTTGGCACTCTCCATGAAACCTTATCCCTAACTCTTCCAATTTTAGCCCTCTGAAAACTTCCTGTAAGCACGCGGTAAATGGCACTGGGGATTGTATTCTTGTCTTAAATTCTTCTTGATGGGTATTCTGGCGCTTTTCTTATGGAGTAATTTGATAGCAGTTTATGCTCTAGGAATTTCTTCCAGGCTGTTTGTATGTCCTTTGTCGACGCCCTGATTCTGTCGTGTTTGCATGACTGCTGATATGTCTACTGAATCAAATGCCTTCTCGTAATCTATGAAGGCTATGCATAGCGCTTGGCTGTATTTGGAGGATTTTTCTAATAACTGATTGATAGTACGAATGTGGTCGATTGTCGAGTAGCCTCTTCGAAATCCTGCTTGTTCCTTTGGTTTATTGAATTATAATGTTTTCTTAATTCTCTTAGCAATTACCATTGTAAATAGCTTGTATACGATGGAGAGCAAGCTGCTCGACCTGTAATTCTTTAAGCCCTTGTCATCATGTCATGTACCCGTACTACGTGCTTTGCTGGACATTTTTCTGAGAAATAAGACACATTGCTTGCGTCAAGCCTCACTCACAGGCCTACCATCTCAAATCTTAAATCTTAAATCATATCTCAAATCTTGAAGCTTCCCGACTTTCCTTGCGTTACTTCGTTTTCCTAAAGCTCTCCTCATACGTTCCTGTTCATGCGTCTATGCTCTGCCCTACCGCGTCTTTCACTTGTTTTGTAAGAACCAGTAACAAAAGTACATTACTGAAAACGAGTACCTAGCCTTGAGACCACCCGAAAACGACTGTTGGAACTACACGAAGCTCCTTTGCGGATTTGGAAATGACCACGTCATGCTAGATTTTTTCTTTATTCATTGATATGTGCGATGCTGTTGCTAAAGTGAAGCTTGGCGTATTTTATATAACGTAATATTAGCCTACCAATCATTGTTTCTTATTTATTTATTTATTTATTTATTTAAAGGTTACTGCTAGCCTGGGTGCCAGGCTTTGAGCAGGTATGGGCGATACAAAAGAAGAAAACAGGATAACATACAAGCATAACAATACACTTCTAAGGGTACACTTTGAACCGAAAAAAAAATCATGCCGAATTCAACAGGGCACGAAGAAAGGATGAGACATCAGAACATTGCACAACATTAGCAGGTAACAGATTCCACTCATGGCACGTACGGGGAAAAAAGGAGTTTTTGAAGACGTTTGTTTTACACGAAAATTCAGCGACTTTCATTGGGCGATTGGATCGTGTTGGGCGGCAAATGCTCGGCTGGATGTATGCTTCCTTGTTAATTTGAAGTCTATCGTTATACATCAAATAAAAAAATTTTAGCCGATCATGATAACGTCTTACCGCAAGGCTTTCCAAACCGGCCCTGCGGAGAAGACTCGTAGGAGACGTTTTCCAGCTGTATGAACTGTAAACAAATCGCGCGGCTTTTCTTTGTATGCTGTCAAGCTTATTGGTATTAACTAGAGTGTATGGGTCCCAGATAATTGAAGCATATTCTAATAGTGGTCTGATGTAAGTTTTGTAAGCTAGCAGTTTGGTATCCTGAGAAGCTTTCGGTAACATTCTCCTTAAGTATCCCAGTTTTCGCATTGCCTTTTTCTGAATGTACGTGACGTGCTCGTTCCATTTCAGATCGGATGTGATTAAAACTCCTAAATATTTGAAGCATGATACTTCAGCTAGACTATGATTGTTTATTTGGTACGTGTGCTTCAACGGGGCCTTTTTGCGTGTAATGGTCATTGAAACAGTTTTTTTGTAATTAAGAGTCATCTGCCACCTAGTACACCATGTTTGTATTTTTTTAAGTGACGCGTTTAAGACGGCCTGATCGTTATGGTTGCAGATTTCATTGTAAAGAACGCAGTCATCTGCGAAAAGTTTAATTTTTACCGGTATGTCATGTACAATATCGTTAATAAAAACGAGAAAGAAAAGTGGCCCGAGAACAGAGCCCTGTGGGACGCCCGAAAGTACTGGCGAGGCCGCAGAACATGCGCCGTTAACGGCTACGCTCTGTTGCCTGTAGGAAAGGTATGATTTAATTCATGCCACTAAAGTTTCATTTTTCAAAATGGCCGTCAATTTACTCAGCAATTTTGAGTGCGACACACGGTCAAACGCCTTCTCAAAATCTAAGAATATGACGTCCACTTGCCCCCGTTTGTCCAGTGTTGCAGCGAAGTCGTGAACCGTTTCCAGAAGCTGAGTTACAGTGGACCGTCCCCGGCGGAAGCCATGCTGTCGGGCGTCCACAATGCAATTGCTCTCAAGAAATTGTGAAATGTGCTTAAATATGATATGTTCGAGCGTTTTGACACATGTTGAGAGAATAGAAATCGGTCTGTATGACGATAAGTGAGAACGGTTTTCGTTACCTTTCGGTATTGGAGTGATTTTAGCATACACCCAATCCTCAGGAAGTTCAGAGCACTCGAGAGATTTGTTAAATAGTAAACACAAGTACTTCGCGCACCACTCAGCATATCTCACAAGAAAAGCGTTGGGTATGCCATCAACACCTGGGGACTTTTTAACATTTAGATGGAGCAGAAGGGAAAAGACACCTTCTTCATTGACACACACGTCACTGATAGGAGGCACTTCAATGAAAGAAGGAAATTGCGGGATGTTTCCATCGTCATCAGTAAACACTGAACAGAAATACCGGTTCAAAGCATCTGCAACATCTGGGCTGTCGTAAACAGGCTCATCGTCTACGTAAAGGCTGATAACAGTGTTCTTTTTCGGTGCGAGATAACGCCAGAACTTGTCTGGAGACGAAATCATGAATTCTTTTAACGACACTTGCTGATAATGCTCTTTTGCTGTCTTAATTTTGTTTTTCAGTTGCATTCGCAAGTCGTGCATTCTATCAGAGGCAGCTGTTGATGGGCGTTGCTTACATTGCTTTCTTTGCTTTTTTAGTTTTCGTCCCATGCGTACGATTTCTTTATTTATCCACGGATTATCCTGCCTCAGTACTTTCCTCCGGAAGGGTACAAATTTATTCATTGTGTCAAACACTACGCTTTTAAAGAAACCCCAGATGTGGTCAATCGAATATTCTTTTGATCCGCACATAGAAACAAATTCAGGAAACGAGCTGTCAAGCACATCAAGTATGTCTACATCACTAGCACGTGTGAAATCGGGTATTAGACGTTGTTCTTTTGTAGCTTGAAGCGGAGCGTTTAATTGCATAGTGAGGCAGGTGATTTTATGGTCCGATATACCCTGAAAAACCTCAACTTGGGGATTTCGTCGCATAATGCCGTTATTTACAAGGAACAGGTCTAAAACGGACTCAGCTTCATTGTTCGTGTTTCTTTAGTGCTATTCTCCACGCGAGGAACAAAATACGTGAAATAATTGAATAGTTTTGTTTTTTATTTGTTAAACGGTAATATAACTGCATATTTTCGAAATGCGGTGTATCTGTTTTGACATGCACTGTTTCCACCGTGATTAAGCCACGCAGTATTTTGTTACGATGCATACGAGGTATACCCCAACGAAAAATGGGGTTTTAATCACTCAGGGCGGATGATTCCGTTAGAGGAAGCAAGTTCGTCTTCCGGCGCGTAATATTCTTATATATCTTCTAACAATTTGAAGTGCACATTCAATTAAATGTTATTTGCTTGCAGATAACTTGATGTACTTTTTCTATTTCATATCACGACGATCAAAAGTCTTCCTACAACATTAGTGTTCAAAGATCACAGGAATCATGCTACGAGAACGTTATACACAGGTTGTCCTTCCGCTTGAATACGCATATCCTCGTCACTTTTTTTCTGTTCAATTTTCATTTTTTTGGCTGGTCGCATGAACATAGTCTGCTTACTAGCCCAGTTTCACCTCTTCATCGCTCTTTCACAATACCGAACCGCAGAAACACGCTAAAAATGACCTACACAAGGCTCATCTTCTCAGCAAGCACGAAGTAGTAAATTCGATATGAACATAATGAAATGCTATGCGAAGTGAGGCTAGCAGCCAACCCCTATGGCATCCAACCTGGCCTAACTGAACAAAATATCGGCGTAAGGAAGCACGTTCGCCACAGCATGGGAAGCAACTTTTGTGCTCTCTATCAGCGTACCAACCAGTGACACGTGCGCCTACAAAGCTATAGGCTGCGTGATGAAGACTGCATAGAAAGGCCCACGCTACTGCGTGCGGTTTATCAAGCTATAGAGACACGTTTACCCTCCTCCACACACGGCCCTTTCGCGTGACGAAAGACGACCGGTGCTTTTCCGCTGCTCTCGCTAAGCGATTGTCCGCGGTGCCCGCGCGCTTGCACTCGCACATATGCGACGCACGAGGTAATGGTATCGATTTGCGGTTCTTATGCAACATCATGAGAGTGCCAACCGCGATGGCAGTCGCACTCCGTGAGTGTCCTAACAATTGCTATCGCAATAAAAGTTACAAAATTGAGGAAAAGTCGTACATGAGCCTAATTCGAGGAATTATGCAAATGTGTCAGCTATAGAAAGCACCTCCGCCGGGAAACGCTTCCGTGAAGATGAGCGTCGACATTGAGAAACACCGCTATGAGCTCTCCTATTAGCGCCGTTGCTTACTTAATGCGCTTACTTAATGGAGCGAAAAGCACATAGCCGCGAGTTAGGCACAACTAAGGCGTTTAGATGTTTTGAGCCAGCGACGTTGTTAAGGCTTGTCCTCTTCACACTCTGCTTTCATTAGCCTGTCGCAGCGTGGAGACTCCGTAGCTAACTCGGATTTTAGTTCAGTGTACATTCCACTCTTGCGGCCATTTGCCCTACCTCCATCGCCTTCCGCTCTCTCAGCGGGTCGGCAGTACCAACTTTCATGTCAGGTGCAGCGAGTGAAGTGGCAGTCTTCCGTTATATCGGGGCCCGAATAGATGTCCCCGAAAGCGCCATGGGAAGCACCTGCGGCAGCCAGCCTCATTTTCACGCCACCCCGCACATCTGACAGCTGAAGAGAAACGCTGGAGGAAGTGGCAGCTGCCCTCGTCGTCTTCACGAGGCATCAGTAGCTCAAGACTCATTCGATGTCCTTATATTGACTTAGCAAGCACTGTTTTCCTGGATTCATGTCCTCAATGTTACTCTTTTATTGCCATTCGTTGCGGCTTGCACTTTCGTTACATTTTTGTCTTGCTCCTTATAGGATGACGCGTAACCACGTGGACGCATGTGGACGGTTTGAACAAAATGCTCGTTTCACTAGTTATATTCATTTTCTAGTTAAGTTTCGCTCAAGGGGAATTCTCGCTTGTGGAAGAGCACTCATTGAGCTGTGAAGTGAAGGAAAACTGCAAGGTAATAGGAAAAAAACACGTTTTCTAGAAGCAGCATACAACAAGAAAAATCAAACAAGATGAGAACTAAGCGTGAAACGTGACTGAAAATAAATGACCATCAGAATCCTCTTGTCTTTATACAAGAATTCAACACCGATGCGGAAATCATTATTTAACCATTGCTAAAGTGTTAATAAGGTAACTAATTCATAAAGCTTGTTAAACACGGATTTATTTGAAGGTGACAGTAATGAAGAGCTCTTCTAGCAGAAATTCCGGCGTCGGCGTTGTTGGTTGGGAGCGAAAAATTATCATCTTGTGCCTGAGAAAAAAAATCGAGGACAATGCAAAGAAAAATAATAAAAAACACTGCTCCGAGCGAGGCTGAGACCAGGATCGCTTGCATGGAAGTAGGTGCTCTACCACACAGCCTTGAATTTCATGAAATGGCAGTTCACACAACTTTTATGGTTTCCAAACAAACGCATCTTGTATACAGGCTTCACAATACAACATATAATAGTGCAGTGATATTGTATGGCACGAGCGTTTATCGCCGTTGGTCGTCAGGTGAAGTGATTATTTATACGACTTTATAGTTAATGGCCGGCCATTTACTACATGAGGCACACACGTTGCTTCACCTCTTTGGTTAAAACTACGTAGTGGGGCCATAGCAAGATCGAGAAGAATTCAGGCGAATAATTTCTGGTGCTTTAAAGCATGCTTCCAATTTTACAGAGTACTGCCATATGCGAAAACGCCACTTTAAACTTGACAGATTACGTTGTAGTAATTCACAATTTAAGCTTGATTGATTGATATGTGGAGCGTAATGTCCCAAAACCACCATATGATTACGAGAGACGCCGTAGTGGAGGATCCGGAAATTTCGACCACCTGGGGTTCTTTAACGTGCACCCAAATCTGAGCACACGGGCCTACAACATTTCCGCCTCCATCGGAAATGCTGCCGCCGCAGCCGGGATTCGAACCCGCGACCTGCGGGTCAGCAGCCGAGTACCTTAGCCACTAGACCACCGCGGCGGGGCACACAATTTAAGCTTCTTGAGTAACAACATGCATTAAAAACTATGCACTAAGTAGTTAAAGTATGCCCTAGGGACATTATATTACTATCGCGTTTAACTCTTAAAGGCGAAGCTTAAGGGTCACAAATTTTTTTTATTCTCCAGAGCGCCGCTGCTTAAAGGAAAGTTTTGGGTGTCAAAATTTATCTGTGAGGCCCGTGAGAGGCGGCAAGCTTGCAATGCTTTTAATCTCGGTAGACATACGAAACCACGTGAGGTGCGCATTACTCTTTCGAAGCCGGGAGGAATCAATACATTCTACTAATGCGAAGGTAGTTTTAACAATACCTAGGGTTTATTTCCCAAAACTTGACACGGTATAATGATGGGAAACGCTAGTTAAGGGCTCCGAAAATTTCTCCAATCTCTTGTTCTTCAACACCAGCTTCGCACAGTATGTATGCATAGGCCACTGGCGTTTCGCCTCCATCAAAACGTGGGCAGCGGGGCGGGGATCAAATCTGGTGCCTTCGGGTCAGCAACCGACCACATTCGTCGCTACACCAGTGCGGCGAACGGAAAAGATAGTTTTTCCTTCGAGTCACGTTAGCGGTATGCATAAGAGTCCATGTGAATTTTATTTTCTGTTAGTTTGCGAACACATGCTAACTGCTTTCATTTTATTGGGGGTAGGGGCCTGCGCTTCATCAACGAGAGTGTACCATCATCATTATTATTATTGAATTTATTCTTAATATTATTAATATTATTGTTATTATTATATTTGTATTATTATTTTATTATTATTGTTATTATTATTTTATTAGTAGTAGTAGCAGTTGAAGCAAACTAGTACAAAACTGAGCTTTTTTATGCGTCAGTCAAAGTAGAGTAATTTTGACCATGTAGTAGGTAATATTGCAGAAATTGGTAAGCGACAGTGTATACGCGTGATGCCTATCTGTTTCTGTGAGCATTTTGTAACGGTACTCGCCAGAGTTTTCGAGCACCACTGCAACGTCGTATACAATTTGTTATCTATAAGTGTGCCTAGCGAAAAAATACGTGCACTTTAAACGTGTTTGGACCTGCTATTTAACGCTGGGACATATTATAGAATGAACAACAAAGTAAATACGCATAAACATGAAGTTTACACACATATACGCACTAGAAACAACACGTTCGCCCGACGCATAAGTTGAACTCGTAACCACATGTATCGGAAACGGGAAAATTCACTGGCTAGCAGTGTCGGGAGGCAAAGCCTCCGTCAGTGCGGTATCCGCCACACGTTTAATAACACCAAGTACCAGACATTGCAGAGATACACCACATTATCAGGGTCTTGGGTAGGGTTAAGCCTCACACATCAGCTTCGCCCAACGGTGGCTTCACAAAAGTATTCCAGGTTGCAGATGCGGCCGACCATTCGAGAAGTCCGCTCTGTCTAAGAGCTGTAGGCCCTCTATCTCGCGTTTCACGACACCAAAATGTTCAGAAAAAGGAGAAACCGCCGTCGACATGGTGATGATGATGATGCCTCAAACGTGAATCTCTCCGTCGACCTCTTTTTGATGATGATGATGATGATGATGATGATTATAATGTCAATGATGATGGTGGTGGTGCTTCTCCAGTATATTCAAATAAAGTCATGTGATCTGATCTTGATGACGATGGGGCCATTCCTCGTCTTCTACCATCTCTACAGTTTGCCACATGCATTTTGCTACAATTAGGCTCAAAGTTCAGTAACTGACAAAATATTCATGGAGGACTAGCCATTGGCCTATTCTTGCGTGTAATGTCTACTAAAGACAATGTGTCACTTGATGGGGTATGGCTGCAGTGATTTAGAAGTGCTTCAAGTTCGCCATAGCGTTCGTAATGCGTGCAAACCAAAGAAGACGAAGTTGGATGCAGTTGATGAAATGGCGGATCTCCTAGGAGACAAGACAAGACAAGAAATGGCGGATTCCCCGGAATGGGTAGGTGGCAATGTTCTGAGGAGCATCATTATCGTCATCATCATGGCCACCATTGCTTCAGCCGATACTGAGTCTAACATGTCGTCGACGGATGCCGCTACACCGGTGGCGTACTTCGGCATATCCCTGGAAGCAGGTACCACTCCTTGCGATGATGAAGAAATGCCATTGGTTTTTAAGGAGCGCTCTTCGGCATTACTCATCTTGAAGAAATATCGGGGAGCAAGGTTTAAGGCTTTTGGCTCCAGGGAAGAAGCAGTAGCTTTCAGCCTTGCTCCAGCAGAGAAGGCTGGGGAAAGTACCTATGTGCCAGACTGTACAACCACAGCACTCATTGGGCAAACGAGCTGTGACTACAAACTTCCTGTGAGCCAGGACTTGGTCAAGCTGCGCAAGGCGGTCGAGAACGGAGATACCACCTTCTTCAAGGAAACAGTTTTGTCCAATCCTCGCTACCTTGTTGGACACGCTGACACCCCGACAATCCTCCAGGAGGGCTACCGGTACAATGCGTTGCATGTCGCGTGTGCGAAGCGTCAGCCAGCGCTGGTACTTTTGCTCCTGAAAACTCTCCAGGATGAACTTTTCCTTAAGCTGATCTACCCCGATGACAGCCTTGACGTGATGAATCAGCGCAAAACATTTCTCGTTGACCTGTACTTGAACATGCCTGAAAAGGGGCGCTGTGAGACACCGCTGCACTTGGCCTGCAAGTTCGGGTGCTACGAAGCGGCGGAAATTCTCGTTGCATTTCCCGAGTGTGATAAAAACAGGCGCAACAAGGAAGGAAAGACGCCACGGGATATAATTTGCGACAGGGTGCCCGCTGCAACGGCCGATTTCAAAAAGAGGATGGAATCGTTGTTTGAAGAACGCTTGTTTGTGCCAGTGCTCCGGTCGGACGACAACACGGTGGCACCCACAGTCGGCGAACCATTCTCCCCCAGTGCATCACCCAAGCAGAGCCCTACGGCAAGCCCGCGTGACACATCACTGAGCATCATGGCCGCCGCAGGACCCATGTCTCCCACTGAGGCCCGCAACATCTACCGTCAGTGGAAGACTCCAAGGCAGCGGCTTATTGGCTTCAAAGAACCACTCTCGCCCATCGAGAGAGTGCGACTTGCTGACATCGAGAAGGGGCTAGAGCGCATTGGTCGCGGTCTTGCCAAGGAAATGAAGGTCGCTTGGAACGAGTACTGGCCCTTCCTTGGCTGCTGGTGCAACTTGGCTTCTCCAGAGGGCCTAGAAAAACTTGAGGCCCACCTACGATGCAAGCGTTCACAGGTGGTGTCTGAACGAACTCTAGAGAACTTCCCAGATGCATCTGATCAACTGTTGATGTCCAGTCTAATCAGCCAGCTTTGTGAAGCCTTCGGTGATCTTGAACTGGGCCCAGAATATAAGACCTGTGAGAGCATGCAAGACCACCTGGAACACCTTCGTGGTTCCAAGATGTTTAGGACTCTCGAAGAAAAGGAAGCTACGGAGGCAGAGCCAGGCTGCACCATTCTTCAGGGTGGGGCATCGTATAAAGGTGTTCACCCAACAGCTCGGCGTTTGGAAAATGTACTGTTCGACTGGGCAGTGGCCCATAACACAGGCCCAGTGTCAGAAGCCGAGCTCGCCTGGCAGCTAAGTGAGCAGGTTCTGCCTGAGCTGGCCCACCTCGAGCGCACTGGTGGACCTGAGTTGTGGCGGTTACACACTTGGCTGTGCCGGGAAGTGCACTTACTTCTGCATGACAACCTGACTCCATCGGAGCGGCTGAGCTTGTGCCGCGCCTTGCACACAAGGTCGCCACCTCTCTTTTTAAACCAAGGAGTCCCCACTTCTCCTTCCTCCAGCGATGACGAAAATGACTGCGTTAGTGTCAGCGACGATGGCTGTCAGCGTTATCGACAGCGATCGAGCCGTCGAAGCATGGGAACTCTGAAGCGGCACCTGCAGTGTGTGCTGCATTCTTTGCGTGCCTGTTTGGAGAGCGACACAGCAGATGCGGAACCATTACCCTGCCTGTGCTTTCAAAAGACAATGGGAAGTCCGAAAAAGTTTTTTCCCGTGAATTGCGAAGCCCAACCTGAGGAGGAGCAGGAAGAAGAGGATGAACTGTTTTTCACCCCTCCTGCCAGTGTTTGCACCTCGAGTGGCTCATCAACTCCGGCGCACACTCCGGAAGAGGGTCCACTCTTCTTCATAGAAGGATCTTGTCCCAGTAAAATGGACTTGCATGTGCTGAGGGCTCTGGAGCCAAGTCTGTTGGAGCCAAATACGTTGGACCCACTCGCATATCCTTGTGTTCACCAGTGGATGCAAATTGTGTGCTCAATTCCAGTGGAAACCACTTCAACCTGGCCGAGTCCTATGGTGACAAATCTGAGGCGCAGCCTGCACACATTATCTCTGGATTCTCCAAGTTGCAGCAGAGACGGCAAGTCTGGCGGATGCCACACGCCGAAGAGGAACATATTGGGCACTCAACTGCGCCCCAAAGTGCTTTGGAATGGCAGTCAAGGACAACCGTGACTTTCTGTAGCTATGCGATCTAGAGAATTCTAATTCCGACTCATTTGCTTGTCATTTGCTTGTGTCAGCACGGGCATTTGAATAAATTGAAGCAGTTGGTAGTGTCAGCCATGTGGGAATTGTTATGGCCGCACATGCACCACCACAGAAATGGTGGTTCTTTCGGTCTCTTGACAGCCTCGCAAATGAGGTTTAGCTTTAGCAGTTGACTTAAACCATGTTCAAACTATTTTATCGCGATAGCAATGGTGTGGACAGTCTAGGCTGGTTTATTCCCGTCGCCACCGTCATTCATATATATATATATATATATATATATATATATATATATATATATATATATATATATATATAAGATTTAACAGACAGTAATGCCAAGGAATGTACAGGGAAGTTATTAGAACCAATGGAATGTAAATAAGAAAGAAAAAAGGGTGAAAAAACCACGGCGGGTTATTTTTTCACCCACTTTTCTTTCTTATTTACATTCCATTGCTTCTAAAAACTTCCCCTGTACATTCCCTGGCATTACTGTCTGTTAGATCTCAATCTCATTAATATTGTGTCAAAACAGGGAAAAACGAGCCCTTAGGTATACACTTCTTTCCCTTATATATATATATATATATATATATATATATATATATATATATATATATATATATATATCATTATTATTTCATTATTTACTGAACCCTCGAAGGCCCCTTGCGGGGTATTACATAAGGGGGAGGCAAAAACACAATTCAACAGATGCCTGATTGTCAATGGTACAAAGCATAATCGAAAGTGAACTACATGATAAAAAACAATGTCATCAGAAGGAAATATATATATATATATGCGTGGAAGAAAACGGCAACGATTGTAAATTAACTAACATATCAAGTGATTTGTGATTATCTGTTTAAATTTTAAGGGGTTTTGTTCGTGCACTATGGATTCAGGCAGGTTATTCCAGTCTTCAATGGCAGTAGGTAAAAATGATTTATTGAAAGCGTTAGTTGAACCATGTAAGCGCTGTAAACATAGGGAGTTAAAGAGGCGACGCGATGAACGGGCGGGAGGTAGAAGAACGTTATTGCGTTGTGACGGATATTATGGTATAGTTTGTGCAGAAGGCAGAGCCGAGTGACTTTGCGGCAAATTTCTAGAGAAGGGAGGTTGATGGATAGTTTGATACTGGTAATACTTAAGTGCGAACTGTATTGTGAGGTGCTGAATCTGGCAGCGCGATTTCGAATTGCTTCTAATGCGTCGATTAGGTAATTTTGGTGATGGTTCCAAATAGCAGAAGCATATTTAAGTTTAATACGCGTGAAGGTTTCGTAAGCTAATTTTCGGATTTGTGGTGGGCAGGACGTAAGCGATATTTTAATGTAGCCAAGTGATTTTGCTGAAGCGGTGACTAGTTGTTCTATGTGCTCGGACCATGTTAGTCTACTTGTTATTATTACGCTAAGATAACGATAGGAGTCGACCTGGGTTAAGGGTTGGAAGTTCACAGAATACTGGAAGAAAAAGTTAGTGCGCTTGCGCGAAACTTGCATGAATTTACATTTTTGTGTATTAAGCTACATTAGCCACAGCGAACACCAATTATGTATGCTATACAAGTCATTCTGGAGTGTAATTTGGTCATTGCAACATGAGATGCGACGGTAAAGCACACAATCGTCAGCAAAAAGGCGAATGGTGGATGAAATTTTGTCTGGAATATCATTAATAAAGATTATAAACAAAAGAGGCCCAAGAACGGAACCTTGTGGTACACCGGAAACTACATCAACACGGGTTGATTCATTATTCGCGACAATAGTGTACTGAACACGACCGGTTAGAAAATTTTTAATCCAAGATAGAGCTAAGGGGTCTATACTGAGATAAGAAAGTTTACTTATTAGACGGCGGTGGGGAACACGGTCGAAAGCTTTGGAAAAGTGGAGGTATATTACGTCTGTTTCAAAAGAAGAGTCTAAGTTAAAATGAAGGTCAGTAGAAAATTCGTACAGCTGTGTCTCGCACGACAGTCCGCGCCGGAACCCGTGCTGGTTAGAAAAAAAGAGGGAATTTTGGTCCAGATGAGTTGCAATGTGGGAGTACATTACGTGTTCTAGCAGCTTGCAGGCAATGCATGTTAACGAAATAGGACGATAGTTGGAGGGGTCTGAAGGGCTTCCTGATTTGGGCACGGGGGTGACTTTACTTATCTTCCAGTCTTTAGGAATAAAACCAGTGTCAAGGGATTGGTTAAAAAAATTTAGGATAAGACTGGTTATTATTTTTGTGCTTTTCAGAATTTTAGCGGGTATATTCTCTGGGCCAGGGGAACTCGAGAATTAAAGGTTGTCGATTAGATTTGCTATTCCTTCGCTTGTAACAAAAATGCGTGGCATCTGCGGGAAGTCTCTGGGCGGCAAGGACGGAACATCAGTGAAAGGTGTACGCGTGAATATAGATGAAAAATGGGAATTCATGATTTCGGTGGATTCAGTGGCGGAAACGGCCGAACCATCGGGATTAGTAAATGGGAAGTTTTGAGCAGCGCTGTTTTTAGGAGACAAATACTTCCAAATTTTTTGTGGGTTGTCGCGCAGGATGCCGAGGAGATTATGACCGAATAATTGCCTTTTTGCATTTTTTAACAGCGAAGTGTACTCGCGCAAACATGTGCGATACTTTTCCCATTTTACAGGGGATTTCGATAACTTGGCTTCTCTGAAGAGGCGTTTTTTTTCTTTTTGACAGCCTCCTCAAGGAATTAGAGTACCATGGTCTTTCGGCATCCCCGTGAATACAGATTATAGGTACATGTCTGTAAATTAAGGACAGCAATTTGTTTTTAAATAACACCCAATTTTGTTCGACCGTTCGCGAAGCAGCACAATGAAAAAACGTTTCATAGAAATCTGCCAGTTCTTCATTATTTTGGAATAATTGGCTTTGTTATAATCGCGGATGGACTCATTGAGAGGTTGTCGGGTAGGAATAGGAATGGAAAGGCCAATTAATAAAATTTTATTGTCACTGATACCATCTACGCATTGAACTGAGTTTACAAGATCGGGAGTAGAGACCAAATATAAATCGAGTATGTTGGTACCACGAGTGGGCATAGTAACCATTTGGCCAAAATTAAACACAAGGCACAAATCTAGAAAGTTTTTTGAAAGTTGTGAGTGAGCAGCTAGGTGAACCCAATCAATGTCTGGGAAATCGAAGTCGCCACACAACAAGAAGTTTGAACGGGGAAAGCGAGAAGTTAGGTCTAAGACAACAGAGTAGAGTTCTTGTGTTAAATTATTGTCAGAGTCGCGGCCTCGATAACATGCGATTAGTTCTGTTTTACTGGTTGGAAAAGTTAGATTTACACACAGGATTTCATGACGACATTCTGCATCAATTTTGGAGGAAGGCAAACTAGGCTTTACAAGCGCCACAACCCCGCCTCCCCGGCGCCCCAGCCAATCTTGCCTGTGAATACAGTATGAAGATTCTGCAAAAAGTAGTTCGTTATCCTTCGGATAACGAACTACTTTCCGTTCGGAAAGTTCGGAAAGTAGCTCGTTATCCGTTATATATATATATATCAGTTATCTTTATCCAGAGTTTAAAAATACGCCGACCACGGCCAAGTGCATGTTGCTGACCGTTGCCTGGAGTGACTATTTTTCGTGTTCTAAAATATTGTTTATTACATTTATTTTTAGATCTGTACACTTCTATATTAATTTTCTGGAGAACGTTGCAGATCAGTTCTCAAAACGTCCGATCAGACATTTTCGAACTTTATATGTGTTAATTATTAGTGATTTTCTGCTAACTACAGCTTCTAGCGAAGTACAGAAAAAAAATACCACATGACAAAGCCACTGGCGTGCCTACGCGTGCCGTGATTGTGGGGCTCTCTAACGTTCCGCGCATGAACGATACGCTTATTTCGTACCGGTTCATGACAGCGATAAGAGGTCACAGCGGTTATAACTTTTGTGGCTGATAGCAAAACGTGTTCATCGCTAAGCCACCTTCATCACTGTGGCCCTGTTGAGACAGCACCATCGGGCAAATGCCACAGTTGTTCGTACGCGCAACGTTAGGGAGCACTAGAATTATCATGCGCACTGGCACGTGAGTGGGTTTGTGACTTGGTGTTTTTTTATTTCGGGGAAATTAGCAGAAAAAAACTTATATTTAACCGATAAAAAGTTCAAAACTCTCTAATCGGACATTTTGCAAACTGATCTAACAATTTCTCATTATAATTTTTTATCCACCTTCGTTCCTTGAAATGTTAAGTATTTAAACAATAAAAATAAGTAATTTAATTCTGAATGATCTAAATGAGTTGCCTGCCAGTCTCACCTCGTACAACATTGAAATTTCTCACTATCACATTCATTGCTTCACCTTTTCGGTGGAATATATTTTGTGCCATCATCACTACCACAGTCGCAAACTGCACTTGAAAACATGCGCACGAGTATACATAGCCACCAAGAAAGCTTCTTGAGACACAGTTAGGTCAAAGTGGCTATTCACGTTTTTTCAGGTTCTGTACCGTATGCCATGAGTTATTAACGCAATAGCGTGAAAGAGCTCATTTTGCAAAAGTTCAAGTGTCGGCGTCGGCGTCGTTGATTGGAAGTGAATAATCATCATCTTATGCGTGAACGAAACATCGAGACCGATGCGAATAAAGTAAATGATAATATAAATCCCTGAAGTAGAGCAAAGACCAAACCAAGGTTGTTTAGGTTGGAGTGGGGATCGAACCTGTGGGGAAAGTGGATGTTCTAGAACAAAGCCACGCCTCTGCTTGTGAAAACAGTGGAAAGAACTTCCTCTGCTTGGAAAAGCAGTGAAAACAGCTTTTATGTTTCACAAACGCACGCGTCCTGTATACATGCTTCACAATGCAACATGAAATATTGCAGTGATAATGCGTGGTACAAGTGTGCATTGCCAACAGGTATCTGTATATGTGGTTATTCTAATGGCTCCGCGGTTGAAAGCCAGTACCGCACTACAAAAGGCACACACGCTAATGCACTTATATCCCTAAGGCCACGTATAGTGGGTGGAAAGCAAATTCGAGAAGGTTTCATTCGCTAAGTCTTTGAAATCCGCACTAGGAACAGCATATCGCTATCCCCTTTAACTCGTAAAGAGCGAAGCTTTATGGTCCCCTATTTTTTAAAGCCTGATAAGCAGGGGAACGATCTGAAATGTGCGGTACCTCATAAAACCACATGCGTGCCACGAAATTCTCTTTACTACGTTCTCAGCGTCTCTTCTATTTATGTACAGAGACAACCCAGTTGAATATCCCACCAGAGTGCGTCTGGTGTGTTATAGTGTGATCTGCTGGATACACAAGAAAACACTTGTGTGTTTTGTGTATACAACAGCCCTGGTGTGCTGTGTTCTGGTGAGAAGACTGACCCACTGTGGTGTGTTCTGGTGGGATGTGTTCTGGTGTGAAAGTCGACCCAGTACGGTGTGTCCTTGGGGGAACGTCGACCCAGACGGCTGTGTTCTGGCGGCACATGTTCTGGTGGGATGTGTTCTGGTGGGATGTGTTCTAGTGGGATGTGTTCTGGTGTGAAAGTTGACCCAGTGTGGTGTGCTCTGGTCGGTTGTGTTCTGGTGGACTCGAAAAATATATTCTTTTCGTGGGGCTTGGACTAAGAATTTTCTTCAACCGAGTCCACTCGAACTCACACTCATCAATATTTTCCTCAACCAGACTCACTTGTACTAAAACTCACCAAAATATATATTACTCAGGCGGTCACTCTCATACTCGTGGCTCAATCATTTTCAGTGAGTTGACTCTTGAGTACGTTAATCTATATTTAGCTTTTCTAACCATGATGTCAATGATATTTACTTTTCTTGGCATTTATTGTTACGCTCACAATTAACACTGAAAGCAGGAAACACGTATAACAAACTTTGGTTTTATTTCAAAGTTTTGGTTGCCTAGGTGAGTACGCCAGGCCCTTGACAAACGAATACCAAAGTCATCTTGGCCCTTGCAGCTTATTGAAGCACCGCCGCATTTTGGAAAGCATAATGCCATGCTTCTTGGAGTACTATTTCAATGTAATATGGTATACCTGCATTGTTTCCCAAGCTCTGTTAAATTGCCCGCATACGGAAGACAACCTCCATAATAGAGCTTATCACACCGAGATAGAACAGCTCACTTTATTTGCAAACTCTGTGTCTGTGTGCAACCAAAGTTGCTCTTGGAGCAACTGCATGTCTATTCACCCTCCACTGTTTACATGCAACATGTACAATTTACCGGGATCTAGAGTGCTTGTTACAACCTCCTAGCGACTCAGACATATGCCACACTGTTTACGTATCCCTCTAATACCACCACCTCGATGTCAAAACTAAAAAAATTTTTAGGGAGCAGTATTAGAAATATATTAACTGCACTCCAAACACCAATAAAGTTTTGTCACCTCAACTTTTTTAGATGCAACAATAAAAAAACCACTACAATTCATAGTACTCGTTCAGTACTAATATTTACCATAATTGGTGCCCTCCTTGGTATATTTGACCTGGTAGCTTTTAATATGAGTTATCAGTAGCAATTTAGTAAAGATGTTCTCATTGAAAGGCAACTCACACGAGATATTTTTATTAAAAAATGTACTTTGAAAGAGATTGTGCACTGAGGCCAAAAACGCACTGCCGTAACTTATGCCTCTTATCAACAAATATTTAGATGGTGTATAAGTTGTCGTGCACTGAAGCATGTGGGTAGGCACAAGCATGAACATAAGCCGACATAACAGTGATAGAAATGAAGTTGAGTAGGTAGGACCATAAGTCGACTCATGAGTAAGATTGCTGACCTATGTATATCCCTCTCTGGTATGCCATATTCTTTTGCACAAACCACATCACGTGGCACAACACAGCTAGCTTGGCCAGGTGATTTCCAGATCATCAAAGAACACAAGACAGCCCTACAATTACCTGGGAACACGAAATCAGTACACATTGTGAAACTGATGACCGACAAAAGCACAGAAACCAAAGCCATTCAGTAGTCTGTATACCTTATTTCAGAATACACCGTTATTACACTAACACAAAGCTTTTTTGCGGCAGTGAATATGTACAGCGTACTACATAATCTATCGCATTATACTTGGCCAACAGATACTGATAGTAATGAAATAATTGAAAAATTGAAAAGAACACTGTATAAATTAGGTACTTGAATATAGGAGCACCTAAATTCTGGATTGTGTTGTTTCGTAGCAGACATTGCAATAAATGCAAATCTAAATTTAAAGCAGTCATTAGTACCAAACTCGTGTGTATACCTGGGGCACGACAAACACGTATCTGTACATATGCGTCAGGGACAATCCGACATGGCGCCCTAAGTCCAATGACAGTATTTTAAATGGTGTTCACCAGTGCAGCACATTCTACAATGTGAAGAGCCACACAATTATTGTAAAAATATATTAGTTTCTTTCTGTACATGAAGATTTGATTTCCATGAGTGCAAGGTCCTACTGACTGCAATGTTGACAGGGGATGTAGAATACAAATAGAATAATATTATAAATTTCATCCACTTATACGGGGCTTCGAAGGTTGCCAGAACTTTCAAAGTAACAAAAATCAAAAGGCTCCGAAATTGTGAAATCTGTATTCAAAGGGAATGATGCAAACATTACTAGTTGCTTTTTTCAGCATCAAACGCAAGGCAAAGCCTTCAAGGGCCCTGATAGAGCACTAGTAAGTATCAGTGCACCTTGAAAAATTAAGTACATATTAGTATCAGTTCATACCGTACCCTTACACCGTGACATTAAACAAGCTTTTCATCACAATCTCACCCAAGCTCAAGATAATGACACATTTTCATGGTCGGCTCTGTTAGTGACGTACACGCAGCCATTTTGTTTGTTTTGTTCCTGACATCATCAACACTGCCCATACTGGTGCACGGGGCCACCAGAACCACACTATCGGGTCAACATCACAACGTGCACCAAGATGAGATAATATTCTCCGCCCTTCCAATCTTTCACACAAGCTCATGGTCATCTCCATATAAACGATATTTGTATGGTAGAGTTAAGTGAGCTTTTAAAATTGGTGTTTGTACCCCTTTAAATGCACGCAAAAAAAATTATTTCAACATATTGCATTATACAGCGTTAGCAAGCCATCCACCTGTGCCCATTGCAGTCTAGTTGTTGAAACAAAATCAACAACTAGCACATAGCTTCCAACCTGCTTGCAGAGAGGCCAGAAGGCATTACTTCAGAGTTTCGTAATATAAAATTCAAGATCAGCATCCCCATCGAAGACTTGAGCATCAACAGGAGCTTTTTGGCTACTTTCCGAATCACCATGAAAGAAAAATCATCCCATGGACTTGTTTATTCTTTGAGCCCAACAATGTCTTCAGCTAGCTCATTTGAACTTGCCTGCATAGAAAAAAGAGAAACAAAATAGCAGTGAGACAATATTAAGGATTTAAGCATTCAAATCTTAGATCATGAAGGGCAAGCACATAAGCGAATTTGTTGACAAAGCAACAAACCACGCCCCGCCGTGATGGTCTAGTGGCTAAGGTACTCGGCTGCTGACTTGCAGGTCGCGGGGTTGAATCCCGGCTGCGGCGGCTGCATTTCCGGTGGAGGCGGAAATGTTGTAGGCCCGTGTGCTAAGATTTGGGTGCACGTTAAAGAACCCCAGGTGGTGGAAATTTTCGGAGCCCTCCACTATGGCGTCTCTCATAATCATATGGTGGTTTTGGGAGGTCAAACCCCACATATGAATCAAATCAACAAACCACATGAGAACGACATGACAAACTTAGTTGTCACCTATAGAAGCTGAAACCCACGACAAAGACAGCAGTCGAATGTTGTCGTTATGAAGGCAGCAGTACACACTGAAGCTGGCAGACATATGCTCTAACAAGTTAACCATGTTTGCCTGTTTTTTTTTGCTCCTTTTATGTGACAGCCAGTATAGCATGTTAATAAAAAGTACTTAGTATTTCGTGCTAATGACTACCTAGCAATTCTGGACAACAAGCAATATATTCTTGATTTCGGCAACTAAGCAATTTAGCAAGGGGAACGAGCTAGAAATGAGGTCCTCTAATAGTCCATTTTGTTGCATGCCACTTTTGCATTCGAAATAGCTCTCATGATATTCAATTGCACTTACAGCCTGACAGCCGATGTGAAACTGAAAATGAAGACAGCAAATTGATGCGATCATAAAAAGATCACAGAAGCTGTATTACCGGACAAGTCATGAGAACATACCAATAATGGTTCTGGCAATAAAAGAGTATTAGTCTTATCCACACAATTTACTGTATCACTGTCTTTTCAGATCCTAAGCATTTTGAACAACTAGCTACACCAAATGAAAACAATAGTATCACAGCACATCTCATTCAATATTCTTTAAAAGGATTTCTTATTAGGTTAGCTTTTTTTACATGAAAAGTACACAGTAGCTTAAACAGAAACATTCCACGCAAAAAATCCTTCCTATCTCAGCTTTCACTACTGATCAATATATACTGCATTCATTTCATTGAAAATTTTAGTAAAAGCCTCATATATGAGCTGCAAAATCCCATTCTCACGCTAGAATTCTCATTACTACACTACATCACCCCCCCCCCCTTGTTCCTCGTGTGGGGCACTCAGCTGATGCATAGATGTAAAACAGCTGACAGCATCGCCCCGCAGAGGAAAGCTGTCAGTTACGGCAAAAAAAAAAAAAAGCAGTTGCCTCACATGAGCGCGAACGTAATAGCCCCAAGTGAGAATCGACATTGCCAGATCCCAATAGTTACTTCACAATAAAACTTACCTAAGTGGCATCTAGGATAGCAGACGATCCTTTTTCTGGCTCCACACATTCCGCAGAGGAATTTTGATGAGTCGCTACGCGCCGACTATTCTGACTGACCTCCACGGGCCCATCATTTCAACAGGTGCACGGTACTGACGCAACAAGAAATGGCACCTGCGCACGCACGTGTAAACCACACACGCACGCACACACACACACACACACACACACACACACACACACACACACACACACACACACACACACACACACACACACACACACACACACACACACACACACACACACACACACACACACACACACCATTCTATACATCAGAACACAGCGAACTCGGTGTTTGATGCCATATTGAAAAGCGTATGGCACCATCTGTTGCAAACGCGATGAAGCAACACCCTACACTGCCACGCGAGCAGACGATCTGCAAATCAAACGCGAAACTTTAGAACCCCAGTGCGGCTGTAAGAACGTTTCGCGCTGTTCCTGTGCTACAATTTTAGGCTGATTTCGTGTGAAACGTCGATGAGACCTTTCTCGACAGTCCGGAATGTCTGCAGCACGTGCATTGCAGACTGCGGAAGTAACTTCATCAGGTAGGTATTATCCGACTGAAAGAAACGCCAACAGCGCTAACTGCAACGTGCTTTGGCTGTGACACGGCAGAATTTGTGCTGTAAGCCGGCCCTAAAGTAGCACTAGAATTTGGCTCTAACTTACGCTTATGCACCACATGTGTATCAATCGCCAGACTTGCCCGGCACTCGGAACACGCACGTGGTGCAAAAGTGCCAGCCAGAACAATATCCTTAAATGCTACGGTGACGCCGGCCAAAAGCACATATAGATTCGCCTAGTGACAGTCAAGGTATGTCACAGTTCAACCAAATCGAAAGCCATGATTTCCGCGCCGTTCACGTCTCTTTGCATCCCAATAGTAGGTCATTACAGTGGTACTAAACATGCGCGGTGCGTGCATTCATGCATGAGTCGTAATACGTATATCCCATTATTGACATGCGGCCTGCCAAAGAGTACGGATATAGTTTTGTGCCGCATGTTACAGGCATATATACTGCACGCATATCGCTGCTGTTGAGTAGAACAGCTGGACTCGCGCTTGAATAAACGCAATAAGTATACTTACTCGTGCACTTTACTAGGTTCGTAGTTTTTTCTGCCGATTGCAATTATAACCTAAGGTGGCGGAGCTAAGCGTTTTTCGTTGTGGACGAAAATCAGTGCAATCGCGAAGCACCACGCCAACACAATTCCGGCGATGCACTGTGAGCTTCACAGACTCTGCTCAGCAATCTCTTCCTCTTGCGGTGGCTGTTGTCGCATCAGATGACAGCGCAGTGGCGCCCACACGACATTTTATTAGCGGGCGCACCATGAACACGTGCTTTTTCGCATTTTAAACTCCAGAGCCACTGTGTGCCATGCTAGCGAGCAGCGCCTGCAGTTGCAAACAAATTATAGCGTCTGTGGAAGCGAGAATATACCACCAAAGGCGCCAGGGTGCGAGAAAGGCGTGCTCTCGTCTATTACAATAATATATCAGTATTTAGTCGTTCGATAGTACACACGCTGCTGTTTTTGTTGCGATAGCTCAGTCTGCTGGCGCGCTGCCTCAAAGTACGGGGCTCCACAAGTCGCAAGTTCGAACCCCAGATGTATTAACTTTTTTTAAAAGATTTGTTCGTGTCAAAGTGCGGGAGAAATAACCTGACAGCTTCGAACAAATTGTTGTTTTGCTTTTTAGAAGAAAATTGGGCGGAAGGCTGAAGCTGTATTTAAAAGGCCCGTCACGTACGTCATTATTGCTTTTTCTGCTGATGCGCCATTCTATGAGGCCGCAACGTGATCTTGACGGCTTAATCTCTTACTAGGACAAATATTTCTGAGCCCAGAAAAAAAAGAAATAGTGGAAACCCTTAGCGCACTAATAAAAAAGTCTAACTAGCTTTGGTGCCCTTTGGAAACGAAACTCAATATAAAAAAAAGGTGACAACTAAATAAATATTGATAGTGTTTTTATGCTTGTTTCTCTATATTTATAGTTTACAGTTCGGGTTTTTTCAGTTGAAACAGCAAAGTTGATAGGCCAAAAAGATTTAATGCTAATATACCTTTTCTTAGCAGTGAAGCATTCACTTTTACGGCTATGTTAGCAACACTGTGTTTTCTTTCATTGGCTTTCACAAAAAAACTTGTGTGCGTGAACAATCGCTCACATGCCAACTGTTGCTGAGACGCCGTTCTTATACATATTATAGCAGTTTGACAAGATCAATAAGGTTATAAGTCCGAAGAGCATATGGTTGTAGGGACCACCTTAGTGCGGCGATGATTCAGCCGCAAGGACGTTGACGACTTCACCCCTGGGGACGCCAACAGTGCTTACAGATAGCACCGATGAGAAGACCAAAGGCTGCCGCTATGACACCGTACTTCTGCATAGAACCGGTGAAGTGAAATTCTTAATTCCTCATTACATGTTCTGCGTATTGTAGGCGTACGTTCAATGTTTTTTCTCGCTAGCCTCGTCCAAGAAGAGTATCCCCCTCCCCTCTCCCGTAATTGCGATGTGCTCAACCACGCCGTGTTTATTCAACTAGGTCATAACCCACAGCGCTTGCTGACCACTAGCTTAATGTAACTTGCGTATAGAATACCGTACGCAAAGCTCTCAAGTGTAGTTTGCGAGCGTCATGTAAAGGGAGCCCGCGAGAAGGGTGCTTGGAAAGCATGCGCATCACAAACGCGAAGGTTTGCGTGCACTGTTCTAAAACTGCATATACAACAATATGTCATCACGCCGAGCTGCCGTCGACGCGAGAGAGGCTTGTCAAAGGATGCTATGCTTTGCGCAGTGTGCGAATCATATGGAACCATGGTTTGGGAAGATTTTTTTAAATCAGAATGAACCTACGTTAGTATTCAGGTGACTTGTCGAATACCGCAGTTCTTGGTCAAGTGTTTTGTCCCAAATGGAGTGAACAAGACAGGTGCAAGCGACTGATTAATATTATTGAATTACTTTCAAGTACTGCAGCCCAATGCAGGGCTATTACAGGAGTTGGGTACATAAATACAATAGGAAAGAATAACAATAACATCACAAGTCCTTCAACAGAACAAATATTGTTATATCCTAAGCATAACTAGGTACAAAAATAAAGAAATAAACAATGTAGGTCATACTAGTAAACAATAATGTTAAGACAAACACTGTATTTGAGCATATTAGTACATGCAAAAAAGGCCTTAAGCTAGTGCTTACGTCTAGTAGGAAGAGCATTTGCATACGCGATGTAATTATCATTACATAGCTGACATATGTTACTCAATGCGCTGCACGACAGTGCTCATGCATCAGGAAAAGCTCAAAACAAGCATGTGACCTGGGAAGCCCGAAGCTTACCAGCTTATGGGTTCCTTTAGTACCACCCATACAGTATTTTGCTCCGTGTGAATGTAAATATTTCTTCAGGTATTTATTCATTAGCAGTTATTGTCTGCCATTGAAGTGTTTCGAGCTCAAATGTGTAAGCTCCCCTGTGTGTCGACGCCAACCTTGTTTATGTACTCCTTGTGTCACTGATCATGGACGCCTCATCTCTAAGTGCCATCATCATTGCCTAACCTTCCCAAACATAGCATCAGCGCATGCCAGTCAAGAAACAAAAATCACGACTCTCACTGTCACCGCCATGCCGCTTTGCAGCTATAAAAATGCCATGCTTAGTGAGACCATAAAGTACTCCCATTTGACTATGCATATTATTTCAGAGTTTTGTAGAGGGAGCTACATTGGCTACACTGTCACTGTTTTGCTGCTTTAGGTGGTTGCACCACTCGCCGCGTCATCTGGCATGTGACAGAGGAGAAGCAAACCCCATTGCAACTGCATTTACAATTGAAAGTCAACATTGTGTGTGCGTGTTAAACTCTATTATGCTATTCAGACATAGCGGAGGAGGGGATGACATTGCATCGTAAGTATAGAAGTGGCGGCTCGGTCAGAATTGTAAGCAGATATAAAAAGCTAGTCGGAGCCATGGGCTTAAAGAAGCCATGGATGTCAGAACAAAACTAAAAAAGAGGCACTGAGCTAAGGACACAAAGGAAGAATGAGCCACATGCTTCGAAAAGTGTAGCTGTGTAGAGAACCAATTTGAAAACAATAGATAGATTTATTGGGCATACGTAGCAGCTTTGTGGATGCAGCCTGCCAGCCATTTCCTATGGCAGGCTGTGCTCACAAAGCTACTGCAGATGCTAGCTAAATTTCGCCAATAAGAATAACTGTACTTCTCACTAGACACACCCAGGTATATATGAATTAAGCCAAAGTCATTTTTAAGTGGCATTCCTTGCCAAATCAACCAGACCATCACGAATATGGCTGAAAAAATTTTTACACCTTTCTTAAGGTTCGAAACTTGTCCTGCTTGCCTACGGGGCTGTGTTATCGCTTATTGACACTGGCTCACCTGGGGACAGTTATTGCTATAAGTGAGGCCTTTTTGCCAAGTTTTGGTCATAAAGGCACTATATCTATTAAGTGGATGTGACACTACAGGGGCACTAAATGTTTTTGCCGCTTATCTCAAGTAAATTCTCCAGGAAACGTTGCATATTTTGTTTTCAAGTGCATGAATTTAAACAACATTTTGTGTGGTCCAGCACAGCATTTTTTTGTTTGGCCTGTTTTACATTTCTTAAGTTAATTTTGTACTGATATCTCAAGGATAAATCAATGCGGTTCTACTGCATGTGTTTCAGTTCAAAGTGTAAGTGTAAGTCAGAGCTTATGAAACTCAGCACATCGTTTCAGTCATCGGGATGAAGTAATCAATATTAGTTTACTGTTTTATTATCAAAGTTTTTTATTTGTGTGTGTGCAGGTTCACCTAGCAATGGTGTGATGTCCTCAAGAGCCGCCTAGAGTCGGCTGATGAGAGTTCCAATAACTTCCATTTGGTCAAGTGGTCTACCATCACAATGAGGTAGACAGAGGCTGGTACGGCACGCATAGGAACTTAACGCAAACTCTTGGAATTGGTTTGCGGCAGAAGACGGCCAAATGCCTGCACAGCACCAATTGCCTCCACACAAAGCCGAAGCATAGAGAAGTTAGTGAGGAAGCTTGCTCATTTCAGTGGAGTGTATGTTTTGTCATGCATGCGTTTTATATTCTGTTTCCAGTTTGGCGACCACAGGGCCCAATTTATGAGCACAGCTGCAAGTTATATTTCCAGCCACACAATTTCCAGCCATCGACACACTTGGATGCTTCGACCCAGCTCCTCAACTTGCTTTGACTGATGCCAGTGCTGCCAAGTGTTGGACTCTGCATGTTTGCTGCAACTTATAGTATAGATGGAGTGGGGGTTGATTTGAATAGGAAATTTTTGTTTCATGTCTGCCTAGCCGGTGGGTTTAATGTACTCATTTGGCAAGTCTATTTTTGCCATGTTTCGCTCATGGCTATGTTTCACGCACCCCCATAAATTCGTTTGCATATGCTTGTCTCTGCAATGAACCATTGTGTGTGACAGCTAACAAACCATTCATTTTGAAATTTCAGTAGGTGATAGAACGAAGCATTTCGTATAGTTTTATTCATTGTGGAATTTATACAAGCGCTATGAATGTGCCTTTCGTCCATTTTTCCAATACTTTACTTTTTTGAGCAGCAGCTGCAATTTAAAACTACAAAGCGGCGTGAGTTTTCACACACAATGATTCATAGCTGAGATAAACGTTGGCAGCGAATTTCATGGGCTTGAATAAAAATATCCACGAGCAAACTGTAGCAAAAACGAACCTGCCAAGTGTGTTTTTAAGCCGCAGTTTAACAGAAGTGAACTGGAAATTTACTCGAGAAATCGACGCCTGCTTCATATATTATTTGTAGCAGTAAGTAAACCATGTCCAACACTTGGCATTGTTAGCATCAGTCGAAGCAGGTCCCATGTGGTGAAGAAAAGCTGATGCTGTACACCCGTCAGCACTTTTAACTTGAACGCTCCCAAACGTGGTCTCGGCTCGCAATGGATGGATGGATGGATGGATGAATGGATGGATGGGTGGATGTATCCGGCTGTGTCCTTTAGATGAGGCGGTGGCTCACGCAACCTAGCCATAAAGTTAAATACTATCACTGTGTGTTTAAGGATTGAATTTCACTCGCACCTCGATTGTAGCCACCAATCTGTTAGCCTCCTTCTGGTTATTTCTACCTGTTTGAAGTCTATTTCGCCTTCACTGTCCTTAAACCCCAATGCTTTGAAAAATTCGGCGCCATTATCCTCGTCTATAGGGCAGAGCCCTTTACAGAACATTATCAAATGTTCAGCCGTTTCCACCTCCTTTCACACGCACTACATACAGTGTTTGTGCCTTCGTATTTTGCTCGGTACGTCTTGGTCCGCAGAAATCCCATTCAAGCTTCGAAGAGCAGAGAACTACCCCGAGAATTATCGTATTTCTTTTCCCTTGCAATTTCCTGCTTAAACGTTCGGTAGGTATCTAGTGATGGTTTCGTGAGCAATCCCATCTTCCACATGTCCCTCTCTAATTCCTTCACCTTCTTCTTAACCGATGTTTCCTTTTCGCTTGGTATTCTGCTGTTGTCTGAATACTAGCTTGACAATTTTCGAGTTCGTTTCCTCCAATTTGTATCAGTTTTATTCATGCACAAGTAGCCCCGCCACGGTGGTCTAGTGGCTAAGGTACTCAGCTGCTGACCCGCAGGTCGCGGGATCGAATCCCGGCTGCGGCGGCTGCATTTCCAATGGAGGCGGAAATGTTGTACGCCCGTGTGCTCAGATTTGGGCGCACGTTAAAGAACCCCAGGTGGTCAAAATTTCCGGAGCCTTCCACTACGGCGTCTCTCTTAATCATATGGTGGTTTTGGGACGTTAAACCCCACATATCATTCAATCAATTAATCATTTCATGTACAAGTAACTGAAAACTTTCCTAGCCCGACGCTCCCCTCCTATTTTTTCGATCACTCCTCCAATTCTATCTATCTTGCTGATAGCTTCCCTGCACTCGAACGATGTCCATCCCATGTCTCGTGTACCACCTGATTTGGGGTAGTCCCGTGTGCTTCCAAAGGAAGTCTACCTATACCACGTTGTTTAATTTCTATTCTTGCTTGAACTTCTGATTTCATGCACAAGACCGCATTGCCGAACGTTAAATCCAGGACCATGACACCTTTCCAAATCCCTCTCACAACGTCATACCTATTGTAGTTCCACAGTGGCCCATTTTTCATTACAGCTGCATTCCTGGTGCCCCTAGTCATTACGTATCTTTCATGCTCCCTTAGATACCAAGCCTCTTTATTTATCCATACGACCGAGTATTTGTTTTTATCCACTCTTTCCAGCATGACTTCCTGTATCTTATGCTCCCTGCCTTTGTTATCATTAAAAATCTAGATTGCCAATTTTTCTCTGCTGAACTTCAAATTTAACTTATCTCCCTCATTGCCACAGATGTCTATCAATCTCGGCAGATCTTACTTGTTGTCGGCTATTAATACTATATCATCTGCATACATCAATGCTGGTAATGACTGGTCAATGTGTTTTCCTTGCTTGGCAAAACGGGGGCTCAATTCTAGTCGACTAACTTCTAATTTTGCTCCTAGTCCAAGGAGATACAGCACCAGTATCAAAGGTGACAAGGGACATCCCTGTCGAAGCCCACGTCGTATCTCTATAGGTTCCGATACTTGTTTTTTTTTCCTTTGATAACTACCTTGTTACTTTTATAGATATCCTTTAGAAGATCGATTATTCCATCTTTCATATCTAGTGTGTCCAGTATTCCCCACAAGTCTTCCTCAATCACACTATCGTAGGCTCCCTTGATATCTAGAAATGCCAGCCACAAGGGCCTGTGTTCTTTTTCCGCTATTTCGATACACTGCTTCAATGAAAACAGATTGTCCTTCATCCTCCTTCGTTTACTGAACCCATTTTGTAGTTCACCCAGCACCCCCTCATTTTCCACCCATGTCGGTTGTCTTTACTATCTGCATCACAAGCCTGTAAACTACAGACGTCCCAGTTATGGGACGGTGGTTGTTTAGTTCGCCTTTGTTCCCCTTTTCTTTATAGATCATGCTCATCCTGCTTAATTTCCACCCATTGGGAGCTTCACCATTCATTATTGCTTCGCTTGCTGCAATGTTTGCTTAGGGTTTGGTCCTAGTTTCTTTACTAGAATAATTGGGATGCTGTCAGGGACTGTTGATGTGCTATTAGGAACTCTTTTTTAGGCCCTTTCCCACTCTCGTGGTCCCTGTTGAGCAACTGAGCTAATTGGTCCATCCTCATCTGGTACGATGCATGCAGCACTTTCTTGGTGTTTAAAATTTTCTGTCATCATTGTTTTTATATTGTCCATTGCCTCATCCCCTTCTTGTCTGATTCCTTGAACTGTAGTTATAAACCTCTGTTTCATGCTTGTTTTATTACTCAGAGAATCGAGATGGTTGCAATGCTTTGCAGGTGCCTTTCCATACTTTTTGTTTACTTCCGTCATCCATTGGGCTCCCTTTTTTTTTAATCTGTCACTGATCAAATTGGACGCTTCTCTTCAGCAGCTCAAAAAGTCATCCCATTTTGTATTGACATCTTCCGGTTCACCCCTCTGTTTAGCATACCTGTGTTCACTGACGGCTTCCTGACGTCTTACTATGGCTCCCTTAACTTCCTCATCCCACCAGTTTTTGGGTTTGTGTCTGCTTTTCCCGGTTGATTTGACTCGTACCTTAGCAAGCTCTAACTCAAACAATCGAGAAGCTTTCAACTAACCCGTCAATGTGACTGGAGTTAGGCGCGGAAGCCTGCACCACCTTCGTCTTGTATCTCTTTTAGCTTTTTTACAATACCTACCACCCTTTCATTAATAATATAGTATTTCTCTATGTTGCCAGCTATGTTTCTGTGAATAAGAAACCCCACTCCCAGTTCTCTTCTGTCAGCCAATCCCCGATAGCAAAGAACGTGCCCATTCTGTAGCACTGTATAGGCCTCATCTGTTCTCCTAACCTCACTGGGCCATATTACATCCAATTTAACACCCTCCAGCTCCTCGACTAGTACAGGTAGACTTGCCTCACTAGATAAGGTTCTAGCGTTGAACTTTGCCAAATTCCGGTTCCAATGGCGCCTGTTTGAATCCAGAGATTCTTAGCACCCTTTGCTGCGTTGTAGATCTGACCGCCGCCGAAGTCAGTTGCTTCACAGCCGCTGGGGACTGAAGGCCATAGTTAATTGGCGTATGCATGTGGGAAGTAGTGGCCAGAACCTGCAACAGGGTGGCCAATACTGCACCAGGGTGGCGCCAGGGTGACCATCGCCCTCTGGTGAACGAGTGCGTTACCGGCAGTGGTCACTGGTGAGGCCGCACCCCAGGCCTCTTAATGCTCTTTCATCACAACGCGGATTTTTTTTTATCGGGTTGGGAACTGCGCGGCACCGGGATTCAAACGATAGACCTTTTGCATGTGAGGCTGAGTCTCTAACCACTACGCCATCGCCGCATATCTCACCCCTAATTGGACCAAAGCACCGCGGAGACGCTTTTCTATACTTGGAATACGGCATAGCTTCGTGAACACCTTCACCAGCACGTTGCATTCCATGGCCACGCATGTGATGACCATTCTTGCTTTTCCTCTTATAAATACAACATCCTGCTTTCTTCGTGTAAGCTAACAAAACAGACAGGTTTGAAAACAGCGTCCCTGTGGGCTCTGTTTTATTTTGCCTCCCCACTAAACTTTTTGTAGCGCAGCTCTTCTACAGCAACTGCAACGTGAAGATCTATCAACAGAACAAGGACAAAATCAAGAACAAAACAATATGGTGAGCAGTCTCCACCCAATGATTTGATGAACGCTCCTATTGAGAAGAGCCAAACATGGGATCTCACTTAAGTCGTTCGAACTCACTCAGCTGGAAGATAGAAAAATTGCAAAGCTCATATATATATATATATATATATATATATATATATATATATATATATATATATATATATATATAAAGAAGTGTCTTTAGATTCATTTCAGTAGTTTAAGGAAGGAACGGACATGCAAGACGAACACTGTTTTTAATATCCTTACATACTGGCCAGGCTTGGGCCTTCTTTAGTTGAGGGAAACAAGAAGCAGCACCGCACTTTTCTTCACTCTTCTTGAGTACACCAATAAAATGAAGCTGTCCTTACTATGTACTGCTAACTGGCTGTCAATTACTGTATCACTGCAACAGAGAGAATCAGTTATGATGCCAGCAACAGGCCATGGGAACGTCGTGGAAGCGTAAAGGTATAAAAGTAACAGTGCTTGAACAAGGCAAAGTGCGTGACTTAAACACCATACGGAATGGTTAGATGGTCGACAAGAAATTATAGCGGAGAAAACAAGGAAGAAAAAAGAAAATAATATACAGCAATGTACTGGAGGAAAAATATGTTCGAAACGTAGGTATAGATACGTTGTGATAAAAGTGGGACTTGGTAACGCGTCGTAGTTAACGCTAGCTTGCCTGGGTTTTCCTTAATGTCTCTATAGTAACAATCGCTAGTCTACAGCAGTTTATTATGAGTCATCCAGTTTTATTCTTTTCCGCTTGCAGCTCTGCCAGTTATACCCATCTCTCTCTTTCTCTGTCTGCGTGTGTGCGTGCGTGGGTGTGTTTGTGCTCTTGCAAGCATGGCGGATAAAAAGTAACGCATTTCCTTCTTTCCCCAGAGCAGCTGTTAAAACAAAATTTATGAACGGTGAGGTGGCGCACTTCTTGAACGCCTTTTTTGGCGAGATAAATGCGTCTACAGGGAGCAAAAAGCGTCGTCTCACGCCTCTCCTTGCCTTTCAAATGTGGCACTTGTTTTCTTCACGCGAGGGACAGTGACGCACGAGCAGTGAATAAAAAAATCACGAGAACGAAAGAACTTTCAGGTATACGCTGAGCTCGCAAATAAAAGTTTACGCTTTGACAAAAGAGCGACTATGCCACAGGCATCATATAGGCAGCCATACAAAAAAAAAGTTTCGATGGAAATAACTTAAATTAGGTGGCCGGGCGGTTACAGCTGATGAACGGTACAAAACACAGGGTACTGACCCTTTAACTTTACACAAATTCCTACAAAAGCTTGACAAGCACTTGGCTGTTTTATCGAATACCTTTAAATTTTCAAGGTGTTATAACACGCAGCTCCAGAAGTCATCTTTATCGACCGGGTTCACTGACTTGTATTATATCGCCGCCGATTGGGATGCGCGCTAGCGGTGATATCGAAAAGGGGCAGAAAGTAAAAGCGTGGAATTCTTCATCTCGTAGGAGAACTTTAGCCTTGAAAGCGTTCTGATGTTGCAAGCATGCGGAATAATTCAGGGACCGTTGCCTTTTCCTCGAAAGGTCGGCCAAGTGTTGAAACGCAACTGCTCCTTAGGCGCATCATAAGGGTACCGCTGTGAGCCGCAGAGCTCAAAAGCAATATCAGTGTGCTCGCAGCTTTCAGTGAACGTCGTTTGCGACTGATTCACATATCGGAAACATAAGGGCCATGGTGCGGCATCGAGTGCTCAGCCCCGCATGACGAACTTGTTCCTAGACTTGAGCCTGCAGTACACAGTATATAAATGTCAACTGAATCAGACATTCAAAATAAACAGGTAAATGTTCTATTATCAATGGCTTATGGTATTCTTATTGAATCCATCTGAGCCAAACCAAACCAGGCTAACTTTGATAACTTTTCTTAGAAGCTGCAATGTCTCTTTCACTCTTGGTCTCAATAGCACACCAATTCTGCTGGATAAAAAAAAGTTAACGAAAATTAGATATAGAGCAAGAAAGGAATTCGAATTAATGCACCAGTCAGCTTAAAGCAGACCGGAGCAGGCTACATTTAGCGTAATAACACCTACAAAGCGTGCGGGACGTATAGCGCAATAGGGAGCCCTCGCGTTTAGGGCATAGTTTTCTCTAGTACCACTACGCATAACGCTGTGCCGAAAAAGAGAAAAAGAAAAGGAGGTCAACATAGAAGCACAACGCGTTAATCAATGAATGGTCGTGTAATATTGGCGTTATGTAAGTTAGGCAAGGTGTTGCGCCTCGCACAAAATTTCAGAGTTGGGTTCCATGAGCATATATTTCCGAGATCTCAATAGAAATTATTGTAGTACAAAAGATAAACGACAAAGCTGTGTAAATGGGAAGGTAAGAAATTCTTCTTCAGAAAGGGGCATTTTTTATAAGCTTAGAGGCTGATTATGCTTCAGGCAACGTGTTTAGCCCTTGCAGAATTTTCGAACCTAGCCGATTCTCTCTATACATCACCACAATCTCCAACTATAGTATAGGGTGTATGATGGAATGTAAGTACAGTAATTGTACTGTAAGAAAAATAGGATCACCTGTCACTTTTTAGGAGGGTTCTCACGAGCACCTGTTACTCTGAAAACGCACAAAGTTTTTTTCTGGAGATCATAACACTCTATTTGGAGAGCCCTCGCTGGCACTCCTGCCCATAACGTAACTGAAAGTGCATGTTCAAAGGAGTGTTATATATGTGGCAAATATAGAACTCGCCAAAAGAGTAACAGAAAATCTTTTTTAGAAACATTGTATGCGCAATGTTCACAGCATTTGTCCTTCACCTGCTTCACCTGTATATAATCGCCATGTCGGCGAGTGTCAACTTCGTTCGAAGGGTTGTGTTGGTCAGGCGACTCTGTCGAATAAACGTCCTCGATACCATAAAAGCTCTGCTGTCTTGCGCAGTGGTGGAGGCTTCCTTCGGCCCCAAGGCCCTGTACGGTGTCGAGTTCCCCTATAGAGCTTCATTCAGGTTGTCACCTGTTCCCCCATTTCGCTGTAACGCCCCAAAAAATGCTGAGCAGATGATGCAGCATTCCTGCACAATCACTCGCCCAGGCATGGATTGTAAACGCTCGGCTGTGGAGCCTACACATCTTTTCTGGTCTCCCCGACAATGACGTCGAACTATGGCTGAAAGAGTACGACATGACAAATGTGAGCAAGATGGAAAACTGGGCTAGTTGGTGAGCATTCATCGTGGTTAACAGCGCGAAACACCCGGACAGGAGCGATAGAAGGACACGGTACAGCGCTGACTTTCAACTGAAATTTTTATTGAAAACACGAGAATATATATATAGACAGAACAGAAGACCTCGTGACCAAACCAGCCCCCTCAATCGATAAAATTATACACGGCGACAAGGCTTTGTCATGTGCACGCAATCTTGCCACAAAATAACACAAACTTCAAACTATAAGATTCCAATGTCGCCAAGAAAACCGGGCATGAGCAGACGAATGAACTTTAGCCACTATCTAACAAAGATAATTCATTACCAAGTAAGGCGATAGACGGCTGGCTAACGCATTGAGACCCTTTCTTATTTATAAAAAATGCCTCCATAATTTCTCTTGAAAGCTTGTCTGGGTGCTTGAAGAGTACTTTTGTTTTTTCAAAAAGTGGGTGGCATCCACATTCGCGGCAATGCAAAGACAAATGTGAATGCGCAAATCCTTTCAAGGAACTGTGGTGTTCCCTTAGCCGTATATTGACACAACGCCCGGTCTGACCAATGTACTCTCGCCCGCATGAAAATGGGGTTGAGTACACGACATTCTGCATGCACGGGAGAAACTTCATAGTATGTTTGATACTACACTGCTGATAAATTCCAGTCTTCCTGCCTTCTATGCGAGTGTTTACTGCCTGGCACAGTCCCTTAAGCTTCGTTCTGCTTGAAAACCCAACGTTTAATCTGAACTTAGATGCTACTTTCTTTAATCTGTGCGAAAAAGAATGAACATATGGAATGTAGACAGAACGGCTAAAATCTTTTTCTTTCACTCGGGAGGACTGCCCCTTGACCTCACGCAGCAGCTTATCGCAAGTCGTAGAAATGATAGAGTGAGGAAAGCCTGCATCACGCAGCCTCTCCACCTGATAGTTAACGCTGTCAAGCATACGATGGG